>NC_084472.1:59755577-60058607 GCF_027409185.1 Cynocephalus volans
TGACTGTTCCTGGTTTTCCAGCAGACTGCCTTTGGACTCAACCTCAACTCTTGGCCTTCAGCCTACTGACCTCCCCTGTATTAGTCAGTGTTCTCCAGAGAGACAGAATCAATAGGATATATTATAATCATATGAGAGGGATTTATTAGGGGAATTAGATCACATATGAAGAAAAGTCCCACGATAGGCCATCTATAAACTGGATGCCGGTAGCGTGGCTCAGTCCAAGTCCAAAGGCCTCAAAACCAGGGAAGTTGATGGTGTCCTTGGTGTAAGTTCTGGAACCTAAAATCCGCAGAGTCTTGAGCTCTTATTTCCACTGACAGAAGAGTGTATCCCAGCTCCAGTGGATCGAGAGAGCACTTCACCTCTTTCCTCTGTTTTTTGTTCTCTCCAGACCCCCAGTGGATTGGATGCCTCCCACCCACACTGAGGGTGGGTCTTTTCCACCCAGTCCACTCAGATTCCCATGCTAATCTCTCCTGGAAATACCCTCACTGACACACCTAAAAAGAGAGCTTTACCAGGTTTCTCAGCATTCCTTCATCTAACCAAGTTGACACCTAGAATTAACCTTCTCATCCCCCATCAGATTTTGGACTCTCCAAGCCTCAATAATCATATGACCCAATTCCTTAAAATAAATATGTCCCTATCTATACACATTCTTTGGGGTATATTTCCTGATTAAAAAGAAGTGGCAGTAGTTGATGTATGGAGTGAATTAAAAAAAAAAAAAAAGTTCTGCAATATGGTAGGAATAACAGCATCGTCATATGCTGATGTGAACAATCATGTAAAGAGAGATAATAGACAAAAATAAAAGAGAAAATGGTAGAATTAGCTTAAGTGATGTCCCTAAGTGGATGAGAAGTGATGAGATAAACTGCCCTAGCTGAGTGTTGTGGTGGATGTTGTTAGAAGCATAGTTGCATCAGGAAAATAACAGAAGGGAGGCAGAATATGTTGACAACATAATGGGAGTGTGGTAAAAGGTGAAAACAGTGGGATTCCAGATATATTCTGAAGATAAATCAACAGAATTGACTCAGTCAATTAGCATAGCTATACATCCACAAAATCTTTAGTCAGAAAATTATTTACTTTGTCCTAGACGTTGTTTCTCTAGATAACTAATTTGAAGAATAAACTTTAATATACATAAGGTAGATTGTAAAAGTTACTTTTGGTCAAAGATATGTTTCAAATCACCACTGATTAATACTAATTCAATAATAAGAGTTAGAACAAAATGTTCATGTGCTGAAGTGTTATCAACTATAAATTTAGAGATAAATTTCATCATTTACACAGTATTTCATGTATCATACACTCATATATAAGTATACATTTTGTGTCAATTAACCAATTTCTTTCTATTCTTTCTTTCCTTCTTTCCTTCTTTCCTTCCTTCTTCTTTTCTTTCTTTCTTCTATCTCTTTGCCCCTGAAGATTTTATAGTCTTTATTAAACAGACAAAATTAGTGTATATGGATGAAAGGATAAGTACAAATGATGTTTAATTTTGTCAATGCAAGTAATAACTCTGAGAAAGATGAAGTTTAGAAGAGAAAGACTTTTTAGACAAAGTTTCAAGAAAATGCTGACAATTGAAGAAAGTAATCTAGTATCATTTTAATATAATTATGAAATATAATGTTATTCATGGCTATATGATTGTGTAATACATTCTTTTCCCTTTTCCCCTATATTACATCACTGAATTCTTACAGGCTTTTCTGTAAGCTATATTCTTAACATGGACAGTTATAGTGCATTTTGAAAATAGCTCCTTCTGAACTTGTCTCCAGCCAAAAGTAGGTCATACATACACTGGTAATAGGAAGAGAAAAATCAAGGGAATTGCCCAATTTCAGACAACCAACACACCTTCTTATATTTTTTGCTTTCTAATTCTTTCTCTTTCTGTGTGAGTGTGTATGTGTGTAATGTGTGACACATATACACATGCATATCAATGTCTAACTATTAGTAATTCAGAATGTGGGTACAAGTTGTTGATCCTAATGAATGTAACACATCACAAACAGATCTAATGAGCCATAGGTTGATCAGACCAAATGGGATCAGCAACTAGAGCATTAAAAAATATCTGGGTGCTAAAATCAAATCAAACCTGCTTCCTTTTCTGTAAGAAACACTTTTATTTGCTAAATAGAGTACTAGATTAAAAATTCTGTCAACTTGTTTCATCTGATCATCATTTTCCTTTACTAAAATTTGTTGTTTATCAAATACTTTTGCCATGTGTTCAGTAAGTTAAAAAAAATGAAAATGCATTCTACTTCACCTACTGGTTTGGTAATAGAAACCAATTTGAGATGTCTACAAAGAAAGTTCTGTTATAGCAGAAAAAAAAAAGTAGCCAGTTACTCTGGATTACTGGGCTTAACTCTTACATTTATTTAAACCATAGGCTACTAAATGCTATTTGTTAATACAAATAACTCTTCTCTGTATTTCCCTTCCTGGCCAAAGTATCTTGGATTGGCTCCCTATTCACAAGTGACCTAAAATGTTGCATGATAGGAAGTAGCCTTCACTTTCCTGTGGTTCAGTTCCTGCTTCTATTTAACAGTCACGTTCTGCTACTAACAACCTCAGTGCACCAAATTCCCTTTGGAAGACAGTGCTAGTCTTTTTTCACTGCTTTGCTCTAGGTATCATCATCATCATCATCACATGCATCATTCTGTTATGCAGTTCAGTGACTGCTCCATGTAGTACTACACAGGCTGCCCCGGGATCCCATATTCTATAATACGTAATACAAAGACTTAATTGGGTGCAATAATCTATTTAAAATTGGAATTAATTTCAAATGTTTCAGGTAATTAAGGTAAAATTTAGAGGTTTCTCTTTGTAAATTTATGCACCAAATGCTATGTTGAGAACACAGTGAAGGCAGTGAAACCCAATCTACGTGGCCTGATTTTATACTTGAAAGACAACTCTCTCCTGCAAATCATCCCCTCATCTGCAAAGCTGATGCCTGAGATTCCTCTAATGAGGACAGATAGTATTTTATCCCACAATATCACTGGAAGCTAAAAATACAAGTACTTTGGAGAGGTAGCTCATTGATATATATTTATTCTTTGCTGTAAATGACTGAGATAAAATCCTTTCTTGCAAGGAGGTTTTGTTATGAGGGAATTACAATTCTGAAAAGTAACAAAAGTGACGTTCTGGGGGAGGTGAAGTTGTTAAGCAAGAGAAGGCAGATCACTCAAGGCCATTGTTCTCAGCTTCAACATTTTGCCTGAGGCCAAATGATAGTAGTGCTTCTTTCATAAGCATTCTGAAGAAGTAAGCTCTAGTGTTCTTTGAAGCTGAGGAGGCAAAGTGCTAATGAAAGGACCATATTCTTACTCTCCATTCTCACTGTCTAATATCTACTACTATTTCTGCCTGGCAGCTAAAGCATTCTTTTCCCAATAACAGATGGGAGAAAAGAGGAGAAGTTGTTTTGATGTCTGCTTAAGTCTTTATTTTCTTCCTTTCCAGCTTAAAAATAAGAAAAAAAAAAAAAATCAGAATCCAGAAGATTAATATGTTATCATTCCTGCATTGTTAAGATTAATATATATTATTCCAGTATCCAAAGAGTTCAGAAATATTCAAATGAGATTCTCTGCCTTGCAAAGATAAAAGCGTGCTTTGGACTGTGAACTCTTGATTCAGGATTTAAAAAAACAATACAAAAACATGGTACTTTAGTTGTGATTGTAAATGCAAGTGAATTATTTAATTAACTGGTGTCCAAGAAGCACTTACCAAAAAACTTTTTTTTTTCCTGCTTAAGTACTACTTTATTACACTAAATTGGTAGTAAAAGTTCCACCTGGAAGGTATTATTGTTTTACAATGACAAAAGTACAGAGCAAAACGGGCGAAGATTTTACAAATAGTAAATATGATCATTACTTCTTCCATCGGCTAAGAAATGAATTGAAAAAACAAAATTTGTCACTTCTGGGAATCCTTTAACCTTCATATTATTTTATCTTCATTTTAAACTTACTTGGCCACATGAAAAAGCTCCCACTGGCTAAAGACTTGATAAACATGTGAGCGTAGAACTTAGCCTTTTACATCTTAACAAAATTCCCTGAGATATTTTAGCCCCCGTACTTGGCCTGGACATCTGACATCTTCAGCCATCCTAAGTCTCCTTCAATATGACTTTGCCATTCCCCTCTCTTCATTCGCATTTATTTATTCTTCAAGGATTGTCCTGCCCACTAGTTTGATCGTTCACTACTGGAAATTCCTGAAAGACCCAACTCTTCAGTGGAAAACATCAACAGTTTATGCCCTAAAATTCTTTGAACCTCTTGCTTCAAAATCCCGGCCTTACCATTTCCACAAATAGACTGCCATATCATGATTCTTACCCAATCCTAATCAAATTCCTGCACTAAAAGTTGCACCTTAAACCAAATACCCAAACAAATCTCAATACATTCTGACCTCAACTTCCTCACTCTGAGACACTCCTTTGTTGTGAGAAGCAATAAATTCAATTTTGTCTCATCAACAGGCTGTATTGGTGATGAACCCTCAGAAAAAGCATGAGCAAAGTCACAGAAGTAGAATGTAGGTCAAAGGTTTAAAAAATAGCAAGTAGTATATTTTGGCAAAAATGTGAATTGCCTGGAAATAGTTGCAAAAATCAAAAAGCTAAGGTAGGATCATATTGACAAGTATCTCAAAGCTTGTTTTTTTTTTTTTTTTTTTTTTTTGGTCTAATAGTTTCTTACCAAGCTGTGCCAACACTTTGTGTATCTTGATAAATTGATATCTGTAATGAAATTAATTGTGCAATTGTATTAATTAAATGTTAGAAGTCATTATTTTCAAAAAATAAAATAAAAGCTAATTTAAAGTTTTCCATCTCTTATTTTGCATTGTCTGAGGCCTTCTTTACTGGGCCACCTGCCAATTTGGTAATTATTCTTTCATGAATTGCTGATGAAGACAGTACAGAGTAGAAGAAAAAAAAATTGTTTTTGAGCAGTTAATGTTTTGAAATCTGCATTTTAATATTACTCTGTCAATAGTCACAAAGACCCCCATATTTCTGAAACTATGGAATGAAAGAATGATGATATATCAGAATGTGTATGCCTGTGGACAGGAAGGTAAGAAAAATCACATTCAATTTCCAGTCTGAACATTCTCTTTACAGTGTTTGAATCTGCTGCACTGACTAAACAATAAGTTAATAAGTAATTAAGTAAATAAATAAATAAAAGTCTTGATTGTTCACAGTGCCATGCTACTCATAATAAAAAGGAGGCATTAGACATGTTACAAAGGGAACTTATTTTAATTTCTGGCAAAGATATATGGTCTCCCAAAAGATATATTCTTAAGACATATGATGGGAAAAGATATTGTCTATGATTTTAATAGAACGGACCACTGCCAACTGTTTTCTATTTCTTTCTGCCTGTCACTACCCCAATTCCCTTATTTATTAAGAAGGGCCAGGTTGGATGGTAGCAACTACATTGGAGAATTAATTGCATGTCTTCATGACACAACAGTAGGTTTCCGTCTACCCTCTGAGGTTTTTTCGCAAAAAAATTTAAACAGCCAAATACAGGAGGGTCAGTAGTATTTCTGTGTGATTCACCTCTGTCTTATACCCCTTACATGGCATCAGGTACATAACAATTATTACATGTATGTTAAAAGACCACACAAATAAAGACATAATGTCTATACCAGAATGCACACTCAATGTGACAACAACAAAGTGAGAAATGGAGAGAATTAGTTTTCCTCTCCTTTCAGGATATGTCTCTTCTCCACAGACCCAATATTGTCCTCCTGCGCTCCTGTGCCTAAGTCCTTATCAGTTCTAGCCTTCCAGGTTTATTTCTTATCAGGTCACTAATGATAAACTAGCATTAGTTTTAACATCAAGGTGTTAATTACTGACAATGACATTATCTTTCTCTTGGGATATTGTTTTGATAAGGGATGTTTGTTAGCCAATGGTTTATGCAATCTTATGCATCAGAAAGAATGACAGTGGAGGGGAAGACTTTGGGGGGTTGCAGTTATTTCAGCAGATTTTCAATCCGTACTTTGAGAATGTAATGAAAGATAAGGCTGCAATGTATATGTGAGAAACTGGCAAATCTAACATGTTTCCCATTCAGTTCTTATTTATATAACATTGTGATTCCTACATAGAAAACAGTACATACCTATTATATAATATAGACATGATCCACCAAAAAATATATGCAAAAAAAGTTTAAATCATCCATTGTCACATCACCAAAAAAATAAAATTTCATTTAAATAAAAAATTTTTTTAAAATAAGACTAGTTTTGGAGATCGTACCCTAGCAAGGAGGATATAATCTTCAAGTACAAGAATTAATACTTAGACAAGGTCAATATTTAAAATAATTTATAAATGAGTTAGCAATAATTTTATTTAGAGAGGTATCTGTCTTCAAAATATTCCTTTTCATTATGTACTGATTGATATTTTTCCACAAATTAGACTCTACATCATCAATGAAGTGTTTGTTAGTCTGCCTGTCAGAGGTACTCTTCCTGCTATGTCTCACAGCATTTTCTTTTGTATCACTATCATTTCATTAATCACATACATCCTTGTGTGTGTTAAAGGAACTGGGTGTGCACTTTATCTTTCCCATTCAATAGAAAGTATCTTGAAAGGATCTATGAACATGCCAATTAAGTTCTCAGTATATGAGTTGAATTGAATCACATACTAATAACAAACTCAGGTAATGCTAAATAAATTCTGGATAAATCTTTTAGTGATATATATATATATAATATTTCTTTTAAATATATATAATTTATTTCCTATATATAATTTGTTTACTACATATTTATAATATAATGATATTCATTATAATATGTTAATTATGATACTGAAATACATTAAATGTTATCTTATTGATTAATATTATATTAATTATATTAATTTATTTCCCATAACAAATCTGTGAGTTATTACTAACTCCTTTTATGCATGGAGAAACTTAGACAGTGAGAAGTTTCCCCAGTCACCTAGTCAGTAGTAGGCTGATACAGGATTTGAATCAGGCAGTCTTTTCCTAGAGTGCATATTTCGAATACTATGCCTGAACACTGCCTATACTGTGATAAAAGAAATACATTCCTGAGTTATATAGCTTTGAATTCTGTTTAATTTCCTTATTCATATAAAATTCATATTCATTCATTCATATACATATGCATATATCTCTATCTGTATTCACATATAAAATCATAATTACAAATATAATTACATTGTAAAAAATTAAATATAAAAAATCATTTTCATAGAAAGTGCAATGCCCTCTAATCCTGTCTAGGAAAAATAATCACTGTTAATAGTTGAGTGTATATTTAAGACTTTATATGCCTCTGTTGTACATCAGGAGACCTGTAGAAGAATGTTCATAGCAGCACTGTTCATAGCAATAAAACAGTAGAAACAACATAAATGTCATTTTATGGGAAAAGGATAAAGACATTGAGATATAATCATAATGGAATGCTGTATTTATCTTGGTTTGGGTATCCCAAGAAGCAGTCCATGAAAAAGGGATCAGGTAATTTACTGAAAAATTGATTCCACAAAGTTGGAGTAAGGGATCAGGGACAGTGACACCAGGAAGAGGAAAAAGTCAATAGAGTACATTAATGAATTGTTTACTGCTGCAGACAACTGGGGCCCTTGGAGACACTTTGGGGGAATGTTGCGGTCTCAACAATCTGGCAGAAATCAAGGAGTGGCAAGTTTCAGATGACAATGTCTTATTCCCATCCAGTTCACTCTTAACTTCTGACCTTGCCCAGTGTATTAGTCTGTTTCTGTTGCTTATAACAAAATACTTGGAACTGGGTATTTTGTAAAGAAAACAAAATTTACTGCTTATAGTTTCAGAGGCTGGGAAGTCCAAAATCCAGGGAACACATCTGGTGAGGGTCTTCCTTGGTGGTGGCTTCAGTGACACAGAGTATCACATTGTGAGAAGGCAGAAGCAGTGAGGGAGCTCCTTGTGCATTCTCCTTTTAAAGACCTCAGGACCATGCCCACAACCACTATTAATCTATCACCTTATTTATTACTCAGTGAATAAATCAGTCCATTCGCTAGGTATAGTCCTTACAATCCAATCACCTTTTCAAGGCCTCACCTTTCAGTTAACATAATAGGATTTCCTACGTTTTTACACTGTCACAGTGGGGACCAAGTTTGGGCGGACATCAATCCACAGCACCAAGCACCCACCCACCTGTCATAAACCTTGCCTTGCACAACAAAAGGATTCAATAAATACATAAATAAATGTGTATTTGATAGAGTTTGGATGTTACTGTTTCCCCAAAACACATGTGGAAATCTGATCCCTAACATGACAATGTTGGGAGTGGTTTGGGTCATGGGGGTTGATCGCTCATGAATGGATGAATGCTCATTCTGTGGGGGGCAGGGGCAGTGAGTGAGTTCTCACTCTATTAGTGTCCATGAGAGCTGGTTGTTTAAAAAGACCCTGCATCTGTCCCCACCCCCGTTTCCTCTCACCACGTGATCTGGTTGTACTGGCTGGCTGCCTGCCACTTTCCATCTTGAATAGAAGCAGCCTGAGGCCCACACCAGATGCAGAGGTTCCAGAATCATAAGTCAAATAAACCTCTGTTCTTTATAAATTATCCAGTCTCGGGTATTCTGCTATAGCAACACAAAAATGGACTAATACAGTGTTAGTCAATTTTATTTTATTTATTTATTTATTTTTTGCTATAACAAAACACCTAAAACTGGGTAATTTATAAGGAAATGAAATTTATTTCTTACAGTTTTGGAGGCTGAGAAGTCTAATATTCAGAGAACACATCTGGTGAGGACTTTCTTCTTGGTGCAGAGTCCTCTGGAGATACAGGGTATCAAAAGGCAAGGATCACATGAGTAAGACAGAGCTAACCTCACTCCCTCTCCTCACAAAGCCATCAGAACCATGCCCATTATACCATTAAACCATTAAGCCATCAATCATCCCATTAAACCATCAACCATTAAACCATCAACCCATTACTCCATGTATGGATCAATCCATTCCCAAGGGCATGGTCCTCATGATCCAATCACCTCTTAAAGGCCCCTCTTCCCGCTACCATATAGGGGATAAAGTTCCAATATGAGCTTGGGGGGACATTCAAACCATAGCAACATGAAAGAGAAAGTGAACAAATTTAGTACATAATTTCATATTTAGATTGTTTTACAATGGAGATGACCTCTGAGAGAGGCCTTGTAACTTCCTTTGGATATATTGTAGCCACTGATCCAGGACCTTCTATTTAAGTAAATTCTGGCTTCTAAAGCCTGAATGCATCTATGTTAACATAAAATTCTTTGAAATTTGAGGGACATGATAATTCTGACAAATAGGAGATCACTGAAACAGAACATGCCATTATGTTGTCATGAGAAACAAAGATACGAATGCATCCCAGGTGAGAGCAGGGAGGATCGTTTGATTAAAGTCAGGCTTCGTTGCCAATAGGTAAATAAATGAATCTCAGCTTTAGTCATCCCTTACTTAACTCATGAATGATGAGCAAACACAAAAAGCAAATTCCTTTTAGATTGCTTCCCAGTTTATCAGAGCATAATCTCTTTGATACTTCACTGTTTTATAATCTATATTTTCTACTTCTTGATGTGCTCTTGTGATCTAGACATTGCCCATGACTTATTGTCTTAGTCCTTCCTATAAACTGAGTTCACATCTTTCCTGTTGGAGAGATATTCACCTATATCAAATGATCACTTCAATAAGATGTTCCCATTTCGTTTTCAGCTGATTTAAACCAGCAGCTGGGCTCCAATTTGCAAGTTGAATTTGTCTGCTCTAAAATGCCACAGCCACAAACTGATACAAAATTTGCTTTTCTTAATTCTCCTAGGATTTGATATCGTGCAACAGGGGCTGGGTAAAGGAACATTCATATTTATTTCTTGAAGGGCTTGAAAATTATCTTCCCTTAAAAATGGAGAACAATTTCAAGTGATGTGCATGCATGTATAAATTTAAACTGCATATGTACACCCAGAATAAAATCACACAAGGCAAGATGATTATGTTTTATAATTGAAGATTTTGCATTGAATGTATTTCCCTACATCATACTTACAATATTTAAAATACCAAAATCCAGAAAGCCTGCATAAGTAGACAAGTCACAAAAAGAACACATTTTTTAATATGCTCATATAGTAAAAACGTAAACAGTAAAAACTTCTCAGAATTTTTAATAACTTACATGTTAACAATCACCTAAAGAATAACAAGTAGCAGAACATTGTCCATATATTACATTATTTTTCATTTAAGAATGTCAAATTTAAATATAAATACTCATAATTGAATAAATAAACAAGTGGAAGTTTTATAGTGAGATACTGTCTGTGTGTATTGAGGCATTATTTTACCAGTATTAGATGTTTAAATTATTTTCTTATATAGCATTTCTGTAATGAAGGAGCAAACTATTACTAAAGAAGGAAAAGCAGGATATATTTGCTTACCTCTAGACACATAAATTTATCACCAAGTGTTAAAAAAGATATCTGTTGAGCACAATTGTTGATATTTAAGTGATTTCATCATCTTTCTCATAGCTATCTTTAGAACAAAACAACATGCCTATCTCTTTTACTGACTTTGCTAGTATATCACTGAAAATGTGATGGACAGCTTCAATAACAATTTGTGACTTAACAGAGCTTTTCTCACTGGAATCACTCACACACGCCAATAGCAGCCCTCTTCATCTCTCAAGTGCCCGTGTGACAACAAAAGAACAAAATCACTCACAAATTCCTCTTAAACAACAAAGGTAGTTCATTAAAAAAAAAAAAAAAAAGTCGGATGAATTGTTAATGTATGTGTGGTTTAACATTTTTAAACTTGTTTTAAAGCTGATTGCCTTGCTTTGTTTAAATCCAACACAACCCATTCTAGGCTTTGGACATGTGAGCACTAACGAA
Organism: Cynocephalus volans; assembly: GCF_027409185.1. NCBI lineage: Eukaryota > Metazoa > Chordata > Mammalia > Dermoptera > Cynocephalidae > Cynocephalus > Cynocephalus volans. The sequence continues at coordinate 59,766,658 of NC_084472.1, forward strand.
TAGAGAGGAAACATTTTTAAATACTTTAATTTCCTAGATCATTAAGCAGACAAAAAATGTGGGTCTTCACATTTTTCTACAACTTCTACCACTCCACTGCAGTGGTATTAAATCACTTTTTCCTGTGTTAAAATATGTTTACTTATAATATTTCTACCAATCAATGTGACTCTAAAATTAACATTTTAAGTATGGAATAATAAGAAAAAAATGTAAATCATTGCCAACCTCTGATAATTATTGCATATATATCCTACTAATAGACTTTTCCACTGAAACTTGACCTGTTTCATATTTACAAATTTATTAATCCAGCAACCTGGATTTTCATTATGATTTATAATAATGATTTATTATATTTTTAAAGAAACAGATTAGTGCCCCTGAGACCCTGTCCTTGGTTCCTCAAGTAAGCATATTTCCACTGAATAATGGGAATTGGATTTATGGAGTATGCCAGCCAGGTTGTGCTTCTGTGAATAAGTCAAGGAAAAAGTGAGATTACGTGGGTTTCATGAAAATTGTTAGTAACACCAAAAAAGGTGAGGTCATCCGGAGGGCTGTGGAAAGAGTCTTCTTTAGCACTTTGTCTACTCATTTTAGGAATAACTGTCTTGGGAGACAGAAGTGTTAACTCGACATTTGGAGAGAGAACATGCAAAGACTCTGTCACCTTGGTGATATGATGGCCTTCCCATTTTAACTCGTTTTCTCTCTAGCTCTCCCATGTCCACAGTGGAGTCCTCTTCTCACCTCCATCAGTACTGTAGCCTCTGAGCTAAACTGCAAATGTAAGGAGCCAGATGTCAGTAAAACTGGAACACAAGTTCCAACTTGTCATTCACCCAGGTTTAAATAATTAGACATTCCGTTGCATGATGTTTCATAAGAGGTTTAAAGACTGACTTACTGAATCCCCAAATATTAGTTTATTATTTTGATACTTTGAATTTTTTTACATAGTTTCTTTCTTTAAAAAAAATACATAATGCCAGGATGAACTTATATGATTTTCCCAGTAATGGATAATATGCTATACTCAAAACTACAGTGCTTTGATCCTGAGCAAATGTTTTTAACCTAAACTACCCCCAGTCCCTCATCTGAACAGGAGAATGCAAGTAATCACCATTTCACAGGCTTTGTAAGGACATTTGGGATTACACATGTGAGGTTTTCTTGCACATAGCATGGACCCAATAAAGGAACAGTATTTTGTTTCCTTGTTCCTCCCTGAAGTAAATGACTTTGACTGCAAACTAGCTCTGGGTTAGAAAGTTAGTATTTCCTTGAACAATTGCCCTGTAACAAATTCCCTTAGTAAAGTGTCTGCATACTGGCAAAACCTACAGAGATTTTATAACTAAAATACAAAGTACAGAAAAACCTCTGAAGTACAAAGCTGAAGAAACTACATGGCACTGTCAATCACATACTACATAATCACAATATTATGCAATCACATAATACATAATTTAAAACATATTGTTTATGGTACTATTTTTCATAAACATTCTGTAGTGAACACCAAATCACTGCACCAGGTCACAGTTATATTAAAAGTATTTGTGCAAGCAGAGACATTGAGCCTAATACATAAGAAATAATTAGAAAAACATTTATCAAATTCATTGAAGTATATATTCAATAAAGCAATGATGGCATTTTATAAAAAAATGAAACAAAATACAGTCCTGTAATTTTTAAAAAATTGATCACATAATTAAGTGCAGAGTACTCACAGAAACAAAAAAATCTTTAATATTTGTTTAGTAGGGAGATCATGTAGCTAGTAGTTACACAGCATGTTAGAGCTCACTTTCTACAAGACTTTTGCCTTACAGGTTTAGAAACATACACAAAAGAATTAAAGTCGTTGCCAAGATATCACCAAGGAACAGTTCCGGCACCAAAAAATCAAGATTCCTAATGTCTACATATCTTTTCTTTTTCTAATAAGGTAATATAAGAAAACCTAATAAGCATTTGACTTTTTGGCTAATGTGCTCTAGCAAATTAGAAATGTGTTCTTTTAGGAAAAGGAACTGCTTACATATATGTGTGTGTGTTTGTGTGTGTATACAGAGACATACTCTACTTTCCATTGATATTGGATACTAGACATAATTGTTTAGAATATTTAAGAACATATGTTTTTACACAAGAAATGTAACAATTTTCTTTTTCTCGAAAACTGATTGCTTTAAAATATATCTGTTGCTTTCCTACCTTGCTAACATTCTCTTTTTATTCCTACATTAGTTTCCTAGGGCTGTTGCAGCAAATACTACAAGCTCAGGATGCCAGAAGTCTAAAATCAAGGTCTCGATAGGGTTGGATCTTTCTGGAAGTTCTACTGTTGCTGAAAATCTTGACATTCGTTAGCTTGTAGCTGCAGCACTCCGTTCTCTGTTTCCATCATCACATGACCTTTTTCCTCTGTGTGCCTGTGTGTCTTCTCTTCCTGTAAGGACAGGAGTCAATAAATTTAGTGCCCTACCCTAATCCCGTATGACCTTAACTGTATAATTCTACAAAAACCCTATTTCAAAATATGGCCGTATCTGGGGTTCTGCTTAAACATGGATTTTGGGAGGCTACTATTCAACCCACTGCAACGCCTTACCAATGAATTGGTACCAGAGCAGGGCTCTGGTAACTACACAGGTTAGAAATGCTCCTTCTCTCCCAGAAGATATTCAATGGTCTTGACTCTGAAAATGGTCAGCCTCACATACACAAAAGAAATAGAATGTTATATACAGTACCTAGAGTAAAGCATCTAACAAAATGAATCATTTAACTATACTGGACCATGTAATACATTTCAGAAAATATTTTCCTTGTCCATCAGTTATATTAGCATGTGCATATATATATATTACACATAAATACATACATACATATGTTAAATATAGCATATATAGATGCTAATGTATATATGTATGTTAGCATCTAAACTATGCCAATCACTCTTGCTTAATTCTAAGAAATGATTAGAAAAAGACATTTCTTGCAAATTTATTTCAAAATTTTCTCTAATAGTCATTTAAGAACTCTAGCAATTTTTTTCCAGTCATTGTAAGACACTAAATGGTATGTATAACTTTGAAGAAAAGAGACAAAGAAACTTGAATATGTTAAATCTAATGATATATTTCTCTCTGAAATACCCTATATGACAGTCAGAGAACAGGTTCTATTGTAAAATCCCACTTCACTCTTAACTAGTCTCTTTTTGTTTGTTTGTTTCTAGGGGAGAGAAATCTAATCTTGCTATCTAATTATCTAATTGTTGCATGTGCTTTAAACCTTTGCCCTTTGAATCTGGAGAAGAAAATAACAACTTAATTATATGGGTCTGTTTATAGAAATTCCTTTTTTTTATTCACTTAATAAACATTAATAAGTACTGTATCTCTTATGCAAGAGATGACAGCTGTTTGCTAAGAGTTGAGACTTTGAAGAAAATAATTGCGAAGATATTTACATGACTGAGTGTTTGAAATGTTTTGGAATTTGGAACTGATTTCAATAGATATTGAATCCAAAAACCTACTTAGTTTCTTCTCAGGAATGTTTCTAAGTTTCACTTAAAAGTTAGCTGGAAAACATAAGATTCTTGAGGTAATATAAACAAACACGACAGCTGCGAAGAGTAACTCTTATTGAAAAAGCTGGCATTCCACAATCTGCCTGCATGAAGGCTCCTCTTCAGACTCCCTATTGGAACTTTTCAAAAAAGGATGACAGGTGATGTTTCTGACTGAGTGAATATAATTCTAACTGAATAAGCATGTTTACTGTGTTCTCATTAAAGAACACATGATCTGTGGATATATTCAGTTTGCAAAATGTTTACTGTCATTTGCAAAATGTTTTGTTGAACTGAACAATCAAAATTAGTTTGAATGTGGTGAAAACAAAACAACCTCATAACGGTAACCCAAATTAAGTTTTTCAATAACTAAACTTTAACTGGTTGCTGGCTAAATCCTTAATAAACTAAACAGTTTTGAAAATTAACTTCAGTTCTGGATGTGTAATTTTTTTTTTTTTTTTTCTGAATGCTATACCTAAATCACTCAGAAGCAACAGAGGAAATCGATATTAAATTGGGAAATACTAATATTAAATTGGGAAATGCTAACAAAAAAGAAAACCAGTCTAATGGTACACCTGAGAAAGTGGTTATATGAGTCAATTTTTTTTTTTCTGTAAGCCAAAGGTTTGAGAGCAAGAGACTCTATACTTAGTGTTCATAATTATAAACTGAGGGCAAGTTTTTACATATATCCAACATTTAAAAAATATCTAGCCACATGATTTTTTAGGACCTATTTTCATGTGTTTTTGCAGCAGTGGATATTTGGATATTTCTGTCTTTAAGAAATGGTTCACCCTTTTAAAATAACTGTAGTATCATTATGGCTTTTAGACCTACTCAATCCTTTAAGTCTCTTTCTTTTTTCTGATTTTCAGTGGAGGAGACAGAGGGTGGATTAATATCAATCACACTCACTTGTTTGTCTGCCCTTTACCTTTCATAGCACCTTTGATCTTTCATCAAAACATCCTATATGTTGAGTGAATGACTTTAAGGGTAAGGAGACAATGCTAAACACAAGCTGCTGAGGGAAACAATGTAGGAGGAAATTGGGATTACTGTTACCTGCATGATGTGATTTTAGAACTTGCTCAGATTTTCTTTTATCAGTCAATTCTATCAGCAGTATGTTTACCTACATGGCAAGTGATTCATGTTGCAACCCACTGATGCATCACACTGCCAGAGTATGGTCATGTGCGGTATTTTTAATAGATGAGGTTTTATAAATAGCTATTTTTATTAAAAGTACTGTGTTGTAATATTAGAGGCTTTTAATAAGAATCAAGTCTAAAGAGTTCTCTTCATTTGAGGGAAAACATCAAAACTAATATCATGGGTGTTCTCTCATACAGTTGAAGTCTCAAAATGAATAGTTGGGAAGGAAACTTCAAACTATTATGAGATTATTTCAAAAAATGAGAGTTCTATTGGATATCCTCTTACACCAGATTTTCAGGAAAAAAGACAGAGCTTTTTGTTCCAAAGTTGTTTTGTTAAAAGTAGGATAAAATGAGAAAAAACGATACAAGCTTCATGTGAAGATTCTTGTCTTTTGCATGAAAGAAAATAATATTCAGATTACAGAAGAATTAAAGAATGCTTGTGGTTTCTTTCTGTCCTCGGTAGCCCAGGTATGACTAAAATGGCCCCAGACATAACCTTCTCTTGTAATGAAGAAATTGGAATAAAGTATATGAAATGACAGAAATAAATTAAGTTAATGGTTTGTTGTTTAAGAATTTGATTGCTGAAACAGATGATGCCAATCTTAACATTTAATTAGTCATGTTAGTCTAATGTGCTAATAATATTTGTAGATACTCAGCATCTTGTGATGCAGTTTAAGGTTTTCCATCAGCATTTATATTTGCTGGTTTGTTATTGTTTTTGTTTTTTTAATTGATAAAATACTTCCCTGAAAAAACTGAGAGGGCTGATTGGCAAGAAACCAAAGGCTTTTACACAGGCACTGAACTCCTCTTTCTAATTCCCTCTCTCACTTTCTTTATGAAGTCATGGAGCTTCTGCTCACACCCTGATGTATCACTCAGCATGAGACCATAGAAAACACAGGGTTTACTCTCAGGAGAAACTTAAAAAGAGAGGATTTGGAATAATTAATAGACATGGTAGAAAAAGGGGTTGAGGTTCACGGCTATGAATAAAAGATGCTATGGTTTGAATGTGTGTGTCCCTCCAAAACTCATGTTGGAACTTACAAATAGTATTAAGTGATAGTATTAACAGGTGAATCCATTTGGGAAATAATTTGGTCATGATTGCTCATGAATGGGATTGATGATCTTATAAAAGAGGTTGAAGGGAGTGAGTTTTTCTTTTTTTGATCTTCCATTTCTTCTGCCACGTGAAGAAGCATCTGTATCTTTCAGAGGAAGCAGCTTTTAAGGTTCCATTTTAAAAGCAGAGGCCTTACCAGCACCAAACCTGCTACATCTTGATCTTGGACTTCCCTGCCTCCACAATTGTGAGCAATAAATTTACGGTTTTACAAATTATCAATTCTAAGTTATTTTGTTATAACAGTAGGAATGGACTAAGACAGAGGGATTAGTTGAACTTTTATATGCAGGAGTGTGGAAGTCTCAATATCTTTGTCCCATTACACTGGCAAGCAATCTTGTGGCCATGATATCCTCTCAGGCAGAAGACTGGAGATGCTTCTCTGGAAAAGCTAAATGATTCACTCAGAAGACTCCAGGTTATTGCCTTATAACAAAGCCAAAATTTCACAAGCCATGCCTACACACAGAATTTTCAATCAATTTTTAATGTCTTTCTCTTTTATATATGTATATGTATATATATCTCCTAGGTAAAAAAAATTAAACACTTAAATCTACCAGGCAATCTTATATATGCTTTACATGCCTTAATGTATACATGTATACATTTAATCTTCAAAACAACCATATGAGCTATATCCTATTATTATCTCAATTTTACAAATGAGGAAGTTAAATAATTTTTCCTATTTCACAAAGTTAGTAAGAGGCAAAGTCAGAAACTTAGAAGTCTGAGCAAGATTCAACTAGCAAAATCTAGAAAGAAATGGCAAATAAAATGGTAGGTACAAAATTTTCAGAGAAATAATGCAATGAAATTTCGAAGAAAAATAGAGAGGATTAGATTAAAACAACTCACAACACAAATAAAATAAAAACAGTTTTACACCAAGACTCGCTTTTGTTAAACACTAGAAGAAAAGAGAAGATCCCAAAAACTTGCAGAGAAAAATTCTGTCATATAGAATATAGAGAATTAGTTGGCTCAAATTCCACAAAATTCTGAGGCAAAACTATACTTGAAAATTTTATCCATATTGGATCTATTAATTATGATAGCAGAAATAAAAAGCATTTGAAAACATTCACGTTCTCAAAAAATATGTCTGTCTTAGTTTTATGTTTTAATAACTGATATGAGCAATTTTTTCATTAAAATAACCGATATAATAAAACAGAGGAAAAAGTGGTATTTAAAAAACCAACAGATCAAATTCAGCAGAACAGTGAGAAAATATTCAATGTTTGCATCTGTATATTGTTAGAAGACAATTTTTGATAAATCACATATTTCTGCACAGCTTGTAAACAGTTTTGCATGATAGCGTTAGTGTCTCCCTCTGGCGCTAAAGACAGTTGTGCTTATTGAACATTATAAAAAATTCTGGTTCCCAAACTCGGGGTTCCTTTCATGTAATGCAACCTACTATGTGTGCAAGTGTTGTCTGTCCTTCATCACATCTCCTTGTGGGAATGGCGACACAGGAAACTGACACAAATATACTGATATTCTGGCCTCTGGTACTGCTGTGAGTGATAATTGTCATTTGTCTGTGACCCAAACATCTCATGTCTTCTGGCAGCATCTATAGAACTGTGGCAGGCTAACTTGTGAGCTCACAAGTCAGGTAACATTTTGGATACTTAACAGTTCTTGATAGACAGCAGGCTAAAATTGATGAACCCCATTCTTCATCCACAATCTTTGCTATGTAACTTTGCAATGCCTTCCAATCTTGGGCAGGGCAGTCAGCACCATCCTTTGACTTGGGACTCAGTGGTCACTTTGACTGATAGAATGGTAGTAGATATGCCATAGAGAAAGTGTGAAATGGGCTTGCACATTGTGACATTTGCTCTTGTGCCTATTTCATTGTCACAAAAACAGATCCAGGTTAGTCTGCTAGAAAATGAGAGATTTATAGAATAGACCTGAGTCAATGCTGTCACCACAGGGAAGACCAGCCTAAAGTAGCTGAAAGCAGCCAAGTGAGGAGGTCGTACCAAAGTCAGAAGAGGTACCTCGTTGACCTTAGCAGAAGAGCTTGAGAAAATATTTTTGAGGAGAAAAAATATATAGAAAAAAATTCATAGAAAAATTTATATTATCTTTCAATTTCATTTTTCCATGAACTTTTTGAAGTACCCTCATATATATCTGTATATGCATATATATGTGTATGTGTGTGTGTGTGTGTGTGTGTGTGTAGACAGAGAGAGGGAGAGAGAATTTCTCTTACATTTTTACCTTTTATTTTAAAAGCATCCTTTTAACATTTAGTGGCAGAACACATTAGTTCAAAGTAAAATTAATTTTAATTGAAATTGATTGCTTAACAAAAAAGGATGTGATTTTTTAAAATTGTAGATATTATAAAATATATGTATAAAATGATTATTTTTTATATGAAAACACCAACTTCTAGCAATAAAGTGGTATGCTTGTTTAAGTATAAATTCATATTCATGGAGGTATCTAGACTGCATTCATAATGTGTGTGCATGCGTGTGTGTGTGTGTGTGTGTGTGTGTGTGTGTGTGTGTGTGTGTGTGTGTGTGTTACAAAACTTGGGGATTCGTTTTGTTGCCATGTGGAACCTGGAATCTAAAGTAAATATCTTTGTGTTAACTCAATACGAGTTTATGTTCATCAAAGTTTAGAACTTAGAACAACATTTCAGAAGATTTGCCTCAATTTTAAACTTGATTGGAGCCTTGCCCATGACAAGATTACTATTATGTAAAAATGTTTTATCTTATGTGAAAACTTGACACTTTCATTTAGTAAATATAGCATATTTTATGTATATTAATATCTCCATTTCAAACTTGATATATCAAATCAGGCAGATTTTGTTCTCCTCTAGAAATCCTTCTTATATTTCTGTTTCTTATCTTAAAAAAACCTCACCATCTACATTATTGGTGAAATAAAAAACTATGAAATTAACCTCAATTCTGACTTTCTATGATATGTTGAGTCACTTCAGTCAGTAAATTCTTTAAATCCTGTCTCAAAATATATCTCTAATTTCTCCTCTTCTACTCATTACCAGGACCACTCACTTATCTCCTTAAAATATTACTTATCTCCTTAAAACCTATTACACTCTCCTTGTAACAGCAGTCCCTACCTTCATTTATCCTCTCTCTGCTAGAGAGCTCTTGCTATAAGACATAATTTTCATTAAATATTACTCATGATTTCTTACCACTTGCAGAACTATCTTTCAAGGTGTATTTTGCAAAGCATTAGCTAAATGGGAATCTTTATTAGGGGAGGGGGAAAGTTCTGTGGAAAAATAAATACCTGAAATATTATATTACATGTCTGTATTTGAATCAGACAATTGATCATATGTTATCAGGAAAGCTATTATAGTAAAGACACAACTTATTTTTCACACATCTGTTAACATTTGTAAAAACTTGTATTCCACTCTATACAAAGCATTAGTGTCTTTATCAAGATTTTTATTCTATTAATATTTCCAAACCTCAATCCCTGATACTCTAGTCCCTTGGTCCCATTGCCTCTACTGTTCTGATCTCCTCCAACCACTAAGCTACAGCTCCACAGAACTTTTTTCCTGGGCTATGGTATAGCATATGCTTTATGGCTCTGTGGCATGCATGATATTACTCAACAAAGAATACTTCATCTCTGGTCACCAAAATGTTTAGGAACTTTTCCTCACTGACAACCAGTTCTCCAGCAGACACCATCTGAATGAGCAACAATTTAAGTCAACTATGACACTATCAGGAATTAGAGTCAGATCCCACCAGTTAAAGACTTAGTCCCACCAGATTGCCCCAACTTTAGATGCCAATTGCAAGTCTCAGGTTGTGAATTGTACTTCAGAACTTCTGGCTATAAATTGGGGGTACCCACAACCCATCCTTAGGATTGATTGACTTGCTAGAGTGTCCCACAGAACTCAGGGAAATACTTAAGTTTACTAGTTTATTATAAAGGATATTGCAAAGGACACAGACGAATAGACAGATGGAAGAGATGCATAGGGCAAGGTATGTGGGAAGGGGCTCAGAACTTCCTTACCCTCCCTAGGCACACAGCCCCCTAGGTACCTCCACGTGTTCAACAATCTGGAAGCTCTCTAAACCCCGTACTGATTTTTTATTTATTATTATTATTATGTATGCACAATTGATTAAATCATTGGCCATTGGAGAGCAACTCAACCTTTAGCCCCTCTAAAGTTGGGGGTGGGGAAGCTGAGAATCTCAAACTTCTAATTACAAGCTTGGTTCTCCTGGCAACCAACCCCGCTTCCCATCCTGAGGCTCTTCAGGAACCCCTAGCTTCCAATCATCTCTCTTAGCATACAAAAAGACACTTGTGAAGAATGTCACCTCACATCGTGGGCAGGAGGGGGGGGACAATCAGCTTCATATCTCATGAATATTTGTAATAAATAAATAATAAATAATAAATAATAAATAATAAATAAAAATACTACCTTTGCAGCAACATGGATGGACTTAGAGAAAATTATATTAAGTGAAATAAGCCAGGCACAGAAAGAGAAATACCACATGTTCTCTCTTATTTGTGGGAGCTAATAAGGACAAATAAAAAAATATACAAACAAATAAATGGGGGGAAGACACAATAATCACAACAATTCCTTGAAGTTGATAAGACAAGTGAACAGATATGATGTTGACGGGGGAGGGGAGGGAGAAAAGCAGGAATTAGTAAAGGGATACAAAAATAAACTGCATTGTATATTGATAAATTAAAAGAAAAAAATGAAAATGGCAGACAAGTTTAAAAAAAAAAAAAGACACTTGTTACTTAAGAGATTCCAAGACTTTTAGAAGGTGTGTGCCAGGAAATGGGAATGAAGACCAAATAATCATTCCTTATTAAAAATCACATCACAAAACACGCGCACGCACGCACGAGAGGACTTCAGAAAGTTCATGGAACGATCTTGAAGTCCCCTCTTGTGTGCACGCGTGCCTGTGTGAGAGATGCTACATGAAATGCCTCTTCTCGTTCTTCTACTCCGACAATCTCTCTCAATCTCTGTGACACAGCTTATGTGTCAGAACCTTAATAAAACCCTTTTTTATAATCTTCAAATTTTCTATGTTACCATATCCACAGCACATATTGCATTGTATTACAGTACCTCTATATTTCTCTATTTCCCCATTCTAAATTGTAAGCAACGGATAATCAAAGAGCTCAATAAATATTTGATCAGATAAGTAAGTGAATGAATAAATAATTAAATGTGAGCATAAATTTTAACTATGAACACTGTTAAAATGAAGTATTAATCTCTGTTGACCAGCAGCTATTAAGGAAAGCTCATTATACTATATATCTCAAAAAAGGTATGAATAGAAAATGTGTAAAAAGCAAACAAAAGTCACAGAATTTTAAAATATTCATTTTATAGTAATGCCACTGTAGCTCTTTTTAATAAAATATTCTAACATTTTAAAATAATTTCTATTTTTATTACAATTTGTTCTGTTTTAAGAATGACATGTACTGAGTACCTATGTACTATGAACTGAAGAATTTGTATTTTTTAATCTGTTTAAAGTCTCACAACAGTGTTATTCAATGCTTATAAGCATATTATAAAGTCCATTTCTAAATATGGAAAGACAAGTTTTAGAAGTAAAATGCCTTATATTGCATAGGTAGTGAATTTTGGTTATGAAGTAGGGCCTCTCTGACTCCAAAACCCCAGTCCTCTCTACTGTTTTGCTTCACAATATAGAATTTAAAAATGTGCATTTGTCTTTAATTATTTCTGGTATTTAAAAATACAAACATAGAGAAATACCATTTCCACCTCTTTTCCACTGGCTATTTACAGTAGCAATACTTTTCAATTCAAACTTTATAATATGAGCTAGATGAAATTAATTACTTTAGCCCTACTTTGACTCACTGTAATTTTTTTGTTTACTCACATAAATTTACCCTTATTACTGGTATCATTGACTATTGGATTTGACTGTAAGCCTTACTAACTGGAAACCTAAAACTTGGAGACAGAGTGTTATCAGTGCAGAGCTGTATGAATGTTCTGTACTCTTAGTACCTTGGAAGCTCTCCCAAGAGGCAAATCTTTGTGTGAACAGATGCGTGTGATACGTTGAATTGTGTGAAGGCAAACTGAAGAGATCCAGTGGAGCGTGAGCAATAACTATTCTAATAATTGGTGATTCATCATTTTGCACCACTTCTTTTTCCATATCAAATACACATTGTCATCCCTGTTTTTCTATTTCTTAGGATAAACCAATTTCTAATATCTGGTCAGAATTGTGAAGCGATTTAGAGCATTGCTTCTGGAATCAAACCACCCCATTTACACTGCTTACTAGTTCAGTGACCTTCGATTAGTTATTTTACCTCTATTTCTCTTTATGAAGTAGGGATAAAATTACAACCTGCCAAGAAAGTAGTTGTGAAAATTAAATTTGTTAATATATGTGTGATGTTTCGAAAATTGCCTGGCACAAAAGAAACACTTACATAGATATTGCCTGTTATTATTAGTAGTAATTTAGGGTCAAAAGAGGCCCTACCTAATACCCACTAAATACATGTATCAAATTTTGTATTATATAAAGTGCTACTTATTCATGAAATGGACTGTCGTAGGCAAAATAGCTCCTCAAAGACTTCTAATACCTAATCTTTGAAACTCTTGAAAAGGACTTTGCAGATGTCATGAGATTTATGGACTTTAAAATAAAGAGATTGTTTTGGATTTTCTGAAGGACCCACATGAACCCTTCAGAGCGAAGAACATTCTCCAGTTTGAGTCTGACAGATGCAGAAGGAGAAAATCAGAGACACTTAAAATGTGAAAGGGATTTGACCTCCCATTGCTGAAGGGGGTCACATGGAAAGTATGAAAAAATGTGGACAGTCTATAGATGCAAAAACTATTCCCTAGTTCATAGTTAGCAAGAAAACAGGGACCCTCAGTTTCCTTTACAATTGAAAAGAACTAAATTTAGGGAACAATTTTAATGAGTTCGGAAGTACGTTCTTTCCCAGAGATTCCCATAGGGAATGCAGTCCTGCCAGCATCTTGACTGTAGCCTTGTGAGACCCTCACCAGAGAACCCAATTGAGCCCATTGGATTTGGCCTACAGAAACTGTGACATAATAAATTCCTATTGTTTTAAGCCACTAAGTTTGTAGTCATTTGTTATGGTAGCAATATAAAACTAATAAAATACCTAAGCATTCCTTTGCTTTTAATTGTCAGAAAGTAATTAACAAATGTTTAGCTTTGAAATTCTACATGATTCATAGTTGCAAATATTTCACTTTCATCATGATATTAGCTGAAATTTTAAACAATAAACTTCTCTTTTACACCATTTAATTTGCACTGTAATTTTATATGGTCATATTTTTACTTTTAAATGCTATTAAACCTGTATCACTCTCCCTCCTCCACAATAGAGTAGGAGAGCTATTTACTGGTTTTCATTTATAAAACTTGCTGTTATTAAAATCCTAGGATAGGATCACATGGTTTTTCAAGAGAGAGAAAGCTTTAGTTTTTTTGCCTTTTTGTTGTCATCTTAAAATGTCATCTTTAGAATTCTTCTATCCTGTCACTTTGGGCCTCTTTCTCCAGCTAGTTCTCATAACAATTTTATCTTTGGTATATTTTGCATACCAGAGTCTTATAACATTTTTATTTCTCACAATGCATTTCCTAGGGTCATATATTGCATGATAAAAAAGTAAAATTATAAACATTAATTTAACCTCATTTCCTAGTACATTTTCTCATGTTTCTGTCTACAACTCTGTTTGTGTGTTTTTTTTTTTCTATTATAAGTCATATGGAATGCACTCTGTAAAGCAAGCCTAACCAGTTTGGGCTCTTGGTAACTACTAACATGTTCACTCACTGAGAGAAAATTAACAGTCCAGTAATTCTGACCAATAAATATTTGTTCATATTATTGTGAGGGTTTTCACCATGAGTACTCTGTATATGTGTTCATAAAACCAATGTAAACAATTGAATTTATTCTAAAATATGGTATTTTAGAGACAAAAACATGCATCTTGAATACTAATATTTGAGAAATGTACAAACTTTTTATTAAATATCATATTCTAAGGAAAATGACTTTTTTATAACTGTCTCTTGGTATGCATGAGACAATGACTGCAACAAAAATTCAGCTCAGTTTATGGACAAAATCTTGACTATATTGGGAGAGTGTAAGAAATCATATGTTGCACTCAGATTATCTTCCATTCCAGATTCCTTGAAATGGTCATTTTTGCTTGTTTTAGAAGTATGGCTTTCTGAGAATAATTACTGACAAGGGCTGGAAAATGGAATTCAGCAAATATGTTAGTTTCAATTATTCATTGGATATATTTTAGTGGGAACCTACCAATGCCGTATATGTTTTTCTAATTGTGAAGGATGTCTTATTAAACAAAACAGATATTATCTGTAACTTCATGAAATATAATGTATGTGTATACAATCAACCCATCCCAGTTGCTAAATTATAGATTTCAAAGAATTTTTCATGTTAAATAATACCTTCTAGAGATTGATTTCACCTGTGGAGAGCTTCAGGGAAAGACAATTACTTCATAAATAAAGACCTTCATAGGTGTCAGCACTTTCACTGATTTTGAGATAACTCAAGATATTTTTGTATTCAAAATATGATTCCCCAAGATTCTACTCGCTTGCTATTTATTATCCAAAGGTATAAAAATAATAAACTAGAATTCATCTTGCAATTTAAAAAATTACATTATTGTACATGTCTGAAGGTGTAAATACTGCTCTTAAATTCTCATAATCCCGAAAATAATTTCTCAGGAGCCAATAAACATTAGATACATTTTTAAGGTCTAAATTTGGGAAATGTATTAAATCTCTATAAAAGTAAGGTCAACCATCAATTAGATATTTGACATCCAAAATATAACTTCAATATGCAAACAACTGACTTTATTTTTCTGAATAGAAGAAAACCTATTTGTAACCACAATTTTTTATTTATTCTGAAGTTTGATATACCTCATATCACTAAGGATGAAGGATACTTTATTAAACTTTATTTTCTATAATATGTGCGTAAAAAAAAATTCTCATAATTTATCATGTAAAATAAGTTACATTTCTGAAGAAATTTTTAAAGTCAAACACAGCCAATTACTGAAAATATAAAATAATGTAAGTATAACAGATAATATATAAAATTTAATTATAACACAAATTTTTAAATACATTTTATAAAGATATAAATACGTCTATTTTTATATGTAAGTAAATAATATAAAACAATCTACTAATATTATGAATACCGAAAATAAGTGTTAAAAAGTAAATTTTATTTTTCTTATTAGGCAAGAAATATTTGTATTTTATAGGGAAAAAACTACAGAGAAGCAAAGAAAAAAATAATAGTTACAATCAAAAAACTCTCAGAGCCTCAGTAATTTAAAATTATATTAATATATTTTATGGATATTAATTTTATTATGTAATTTCATGTAATGTATGTCTTACATTTTACTAATATAGTTTTTTATCACTGTTCATCTAGAATATCTTTCAAATCCTCACATTTTACTTAATTTTATGAACACAAAAATAATTTATGTAGTTCTTATTACTGAACATTTGTCATGTATAACAGTTTTTCACAGTTCAAGTAATGAGGTATTGAAATACGTTATTACAAACTTTATACCTAAATTGTTTTTTTACATTTTCCTCTTTGAGACATACATTCTTAAATTTTCATCAAGATGTTTTTTTCTTTCTCCTTTGTAAAAGCTTTTTATACACTAAGTACATTGATAAGCTGACTACTATTACTATTATTATTTGTTTGCCTTAGGCAAGAGACTGAATTTTAGAGTGGCCCCTATAGGAGCAAGATGCTCCAAGCTGAAATTCAAGTTCTGCTACTTGCTAGTTACATGACTTTCTGAGAAGGAATAAACAATGCTATCCACTTCCTAGTAATGCAGTAACATTTAAGAGATGAGTAAAATAAAATGAATGAGTAAAATGGATGAATAAAAGCAATAAATAAAATATTGTCAGACACAAAGAAAGCACTAAACAGTTGACTACAATTATTGTCTGTGGTGTAATAATTTCCATTTGTTATTTTTTTGCTCTCTAATCCTATTTCAGATCATTGAAATTCTCCAAAATAGTAGAATATAAATTCTCCAAAATAATATAATCTGAAATCTACTTTTTCTTTTCTTAGGCGTAGATGTGATTCTTATAAATCTCTTCTCATCATCATTATTTTTTCAGTATCTACCACTTGTGTGCACTGACAAAGTGTTTTAAACTCAAGTAGTGAGCATGTGGAGTTTGGTGTGAGGTCAGAATGTGAGACAGGGGTAGAGCTGCTTTTTTCCTTCAAGCGGTTCTCCAGTTTTCCCCAAAGAATTTTTCTCTTTCCTTTTTTCTTTACTCTTTCTAAAACATACTACATTTAATTTGAAGGAAATTATTGCACATGCAAATCAATTTATGAATCCTCTCTTTGTGTCATTGTTATTGCTCTCTCAATTTCTCCCGTGTGCTTTTTCAATTAATGGAACCTTCTAATCAGGTTTTGGGTGGACAGGGCGATGCACCCTAGCTCTGAGATGAAAACGTGCTGTCCACCGCTGAACCCAGACCCTTAAGCTGCCTAGAGCGGCTGGCTCATATCGATGAATAACCAAAGCAGGAATATAAAAAGCCCTGCCACCCAGACCCTACTTGAGAAAACCCTGACAGGTCCTTCGGGTTCAGAAGTTCCTTGTAAGGTCATTGATTTTGTCTTTGGCATTATTGCAGCTCCACCTCTCCTTGAGCCCACCCTGCTTCCTTCCTCTGCCTGCCAAAGTTGTGGCTCCCAAGGACACTGAAACCATCTCAGAGTTGTCTTCTAGAAGAGCTCAACTTGCTACAGATTTAAATTTTAGTGCAAGCCCTTGGCTTTCCTTCCTCTCTGCCTTCCTGCTTATTAATTTTCTTTTTAAAAAAATCTCCAATATTATTTGCTTTAATTTTCATAGGTTTGTTTGTATTTAATTTTATAAAATGGATATGAAAAAGCAAAAGGGAGAGAGGAAGGTAGGAAAGAAAGGCAGAAGAAGGAAAGTTGACCCACATCTAATTTTGCTTGAAGAGAGGAGGTTCCCAGGACATCCAGTGCTAAAGCAGAAAAGTACTGAACAAACTAAGAGAGAATGCCACTGTGGAAAATATTGGCGACCATTCAATACTGATTTTTTCATCACAGACAATATAATATCTTTACTTATTCATATTCTTTAATAATGTATAGCAGTTTTATAATGATTCAGTGCAATTCTCATTACATTCATTACCGAAGATTTCATGTTAATTATGAACAGGATATTTTTACATTTGTATTTCTAACTAGGAATTACTCATATGTAGGAAAAGTATGTATTTTTGTTGGTTGACTGTGTTACTTGCCAACACTCCTCTTTCATTACTTTTAATAGTTTTCCTGTTAAACTGAGTGTCGTAGACTGTCCAGGCAGACAGTTTTTATCTCACTTGTAGGCAGCATCAAAATAAAAACAGCTACCATTTACTGGTGTTGCAAGAATAAATACAAATTAAAAATAAGAGGCTTAATTCTCCCTGTTGAAAAAGGGAAGAGATTTCCCTTCCCTCTTTTTTGTAAGAGCATTTACTTTACAAAACTTTAATTGTAAACACTTTCTCTTCCTTTTGAAATGTATCTACATTTTTTTGAAAACTAGATAGGCCATTTGTTAGATCTATGACCCAGAAATGTCTGTCTTAAAAACCTGAGTATCGTCTGTCCGAAATGTAAACATCAAGGGGATAGAACTGCTATCTCTCAATACTTGTGGGAAGAGAGGAACCTAACTTAAGTGGATGCCTTGCTCTGAGTTATGAAACTACCACTTGTTATAAAAATATAAAAAGTTTAGTTTTCTTTTGGATAAAGCCAATTATTAGCTAACACAGATGATTATATTGCATGGGATGTCAATAATTTTTAAAAGAAAAAATAGCTTATGGCCAAATAATTTTGGTAAATGTCATATAAGATAAAGTTAACAAGTCTCTATACTAAAAATTTTCAGATTGGTATTAAAGATGACTGTGTAAAAAGTCAATCCCTAAAAAGGTATAGGATACAAGGTTCCCCAAATTGTTTGACAATAGAAAAAAACATTTTACATAAATTATCTAATTGAAATAATGTTCCTCAAAACAGGCCATGGGGAATGCTAATCTGTGTTCTTTATTTAGTTATTCCACAAGTTAAATTGGTTATTTAAGTTTTGTGTATGGTTTGAACAACTGGTTTATCTCAGGAAGTATCCATTTCTTGAAGCAATATATTAAAACTTAATTTTTTATTTTCCTTGACTATATTCCCAACATTGCATATTGAAAATATGTTAAATAATAAATGATTTAAATTATAATTATTTTCTTCACTAGTTGCTGGAGTAAGGTGCTCACTAAAACTAATAATAAAATGTTAATACAAAGGTAATATTTAAGATTAGAAATTTTCCATGAACTCTTCTGTGTTGTTTTTATGATTCCATAGCCTTTGGGGCAGTGTGATGAAAGTTGTTCCGAATGACTGATTTGTCTCCAAGTTGAAGATTCTATACATCGAAGTTATATCTCAAGAACAGAATATTTAGAAGGAGCAGAAACCTTAAAAAACTTCAAGATTAAGTATGCAGAAAATATTAAGAAATGAAGAAGACTGAAAGCGAAGGTAGTTCACACAAATATCATATAAATAATGAACTATGAATTTCAAAAGTAAAAGGTATGCAAGGTGTTAATTGTCACAGAAATAAGTTGCGTTGTGTTTTTCCCTTGAATCAAGTCTTTCATCAAGACTTGCAGGAACTGGAATTCCTCATAAATGACTGATCATTTCAGTTCAACAGGTTGTGTCACTTCACACTGTGTGACCTGCCTGCTCCTCCTATTCAAGGCCTCTCCTATTACCAAACTTATTTGTTATTAACCCTGAGAATCCAGTCTTGAGAGTAACACTCGTCTTGCCCATCTGGCCAATGGAGTTTAGGCCTCTTCAGGAAATCAGTTGATTCCTGGACTAAACAGGACTGACTCCTATAAAAGAAGGATATCTAACATCAATGTCCTAAATTTTAGAAAGCAATTTATTCCTTCATGAGATTATTAAGTAATAAAGCATTAGTATGTATAGTAAAATTTACTCAAACATTTTTTTTTTCAAAATTAGAATAATTATCTTTGAAGTATTTCTTGTTGTATATGTGATGCTTTATGATATTTTACTCAGGTTTGAGTTTGTTTTGACAATTTATTGGCGATAAAGTAAGCAAAGATAGTAAATGAATTCAGGTAGCACAAGGTCCTAGGGAACAAAACAAAACACAATCCATGACTTGGGTCTTCACACAATGGTTAAGTGATACGGTGCATCCTCTAAGACATGTAGACCTCAGGTGGCCAGCCTGTGCTGATGTCATTGCTTAGCAGCAGGGTGTAGTAACAGATATGTCCCACTCTCTCCAGTTACTTTGTGCATGCTCACTGAAAGATAAAATGATGGGAATGACCAGCAGAGCAGTACCCGTTCTGCTGCACCATCTTTATCTCTTACTGGGCCATGACAGACAATCAAATGAATGGAAGAAAACAGCACATACTTTCAGTAATGTCAGAATACTTTAAATAATTATAGGTATATTTTAATATTCTCCTTTTTGCACAGTACAAATTGGTATTTACATATGAAAAACTTTTTTAAGTTTTCATAATTAACATTTTGGGGCTATGATGGAAGTATATACTCCTTCTGCTAGCAGGACATGTGGGGAAATGATAGAAAATGTGATTGAAAATCTCCGAGGGCAGACATTATGGAGCATTTGGTTGTGTGTCTTTTGTTTTTTTAAGCCACTGATATTTGGATGCTGACTCTTGGATAATCAAGACACTATTTAATTTAAAAATATCTTTTGGAAAGAACTAGAGATTACGATATCATGGGAAGAAAGAAGCTACAATCAAAAGTGATTCTAGTTAAATTCTAAGTTTCTTTTCATGAGAATAAGGCAAGACCAAAGCATCTTAATTTATTTCTGTACCCAACCCAAACAAAATACAAACAGAGATTCATCAAAATCTTTCAAATAAAAATGAATGTGACATTGCAAATTATTATTTCTATATGATTCAGCAGACATTTCTGTTCAACCTACATAAATATAGAGATATCTAATAGACATACACATCTTACACATATATTCACAAAACCCACATTATTATGTTTACTTGCTCTACATCTATCACTTACATATGTGGCATCATCATCGAAAAAAGCTTTTAAACTTTATGGTATGTAAACTACAGTGTAAAGATAATTTTATATGTATTTATTCTTATCAGAGAATTGCTTACAATCTAAAACAGACATAATGAAACCAATATAAAAAATGATCAGGACAGTATAGATACTAAAAAGCTTAATAAAAATCCACACATAAAGAATAAATTATGTAAATATATAGATGAAAAAGAGAATTGATAATGAGAAGTTGGAGAGAAGATTAGAAAGCAGGAAAATGGATATATGATATCACATTCAGGAATGAAAAGAGCTTAGCCCTCTCAAAAGTGCAAAGTGGAGTCTAACAATGCTTCTCAATTTCAGAATGCTTGTACGTCATTCAGTTTGCTTCTCCCACAGTTTGGGAAACTTCTATTTGCTCTCCCAATGGTATTGAATGTGAGAATGCATATTCTTATGTTGGCAATACCACTTCAAATCAATAAACTGGCATGATTTTCCTATGTTCATCAAAAAAAAGCATGCTAGCAGAACATATAATTATTGCAATAATGTAAAAGAAAGCATAAAGAAATATTTTTAAAATTCCTAAACATTGTTTTGTTTTTGTTCTGATTTCTGATGAAGATGAAATTTCCACAAAATGTGAAAAAAAGGCTCAAAACTTAAATTGTGAATATTTTATTTTGAAATTTAAGTTTAACATCACAAGCATGGATCTCTCTTCATTACACATCTTTGGGTTTGTTATAGGTTTTAGTTTTGTGCATTTAAACCCTGTTTCATAGGTTTCTCCTGTTTTAATAAAACTATAACCTACTCTTTCTAGCAAATAATTTTATTGAATATACATGTTCAAATATCACAGGTATTAAAACTAAACCTCAATTTTGGAAAGAATTTACTGTGTTTTAAGAGGATTATGTTTAATTCCCTTAGAGACTTGTTGATTTAGATTTTATAAAGTGTTTTCAGGCCTTTTGTCCTTTGAAAATATTTCAATTTTCAACACTTTGGCTTCATAACTAGAATTCAAGTAGCAGAATTCAACAAAGCAGAATTAAATCAAAATGAACATGTAAAAGCAATATAAACTTAGAAAGACTTATGATGACTATTATATATTATTTCCAGCTCAGTTTTATACAGCCTTACCTTTCCAATCATAGGAGGCAAAATTTTTCTTGCTTTACAAATAGTAAGTAAAAATAAAATATATGGAACGCAGATGTTGAAATATCTTTAGGTGTTTCCCTGTTGTACAACATTGCAAGAGTGTTTGGGCCAGAAAATGTGTCCTTTGGCCTTTCATCTTCTGAAAAGTTTAACTATGTTTATATAATAAAAGCAAGATACGTGTTTTTTGGGTTGAATTTTGTGAGTGAAAATAGACTTTATTGGATAATGCAATGGGTCTTCTTTTTTCCTCTATCATTTCAAATTATAAGATCACCTTCTTTTAATATTCTTATAGCAATAAAAGAGTACTCGGGCAATAAGTAATATTAAAACATAGAACCCAAAAAGCCAGAAAGAATTAAGTATGGTGTCCAAAGCTTTGCATTCACATATTTTTGGAAAAAAAATAGTACCAGATATTTAAAAATATAACTTTTTAAAAATTCCTTTTATAGAATCTCTCCCTTTTTGGGGTTTGAAGTTTTATTTATAATGTTTTTCATTTATGCTATAGATAGTTTTCTGAACTCTAAAATTTGTAACAGTAATTTAAAAAACTAAATAAAATCAGCACTTATAATCCACATTTTTATTCTACTTTTTAAAATTTTATCTTTCAGTACTTTAACATACGTACTTATTTGGAGTACTGCTCAATGCTCTGTGAACAAAGTACAAACACTTAGTATGTATATTTTTAGAAAAATACAATTTCTTTTAAGATTGTAAATCCTTTAAACTACTTAATTATGCTTACTTTAGTAGTCAGAGATTAATATCTATACCGCTTGATAGTAAATTTTTGCTTTTGGTCCTTTTCAACACTTTTCATGATGTTTGATAATTTTAAATGACACATTTTGCTGTCTAGAGACTCTCGTCTTCATTTTCTGGGATACGATAGTTATTTAAAATAACATACAGCAATAATGGTATTATACTACTGTTAATAGCAATAAGCCAGTATTTTTTTCAAATTTATACTTGCAGTTTTTATAGATAGCATGATTACTGAGACTTGCTTCATAGCATTTCAGTGAAGGCAGAAGTGACCAGGGACAGAGATGAAATAACTTTGGCTATGACTTTAAAAACTGTTGAATCTAGATAATTGATACATGGGTGTTCAACACACTCATGTATGAGGCCAGCATCACTCTGATACCAAAGCCAGACAAGGAAACTAGAAGAAAAGAAAACTATAGGTCAATATCTCTGATTGACATAGATGCAATAACCCCAGATAAAATACTAGCAACCCAAACTCGAGAACTTGTTAAATAGATTATACATCATACCAAGTGGGGTTTATCCCTAGGATGCAGTGCTGTTTAACTTATGCAAATCAATTAATGCGACACACCACATAACAAAATTAATGTTAAAACCACATAATTGTCTCAGACGAAGTTCAACACACATTTCATGATAAAACCTCTCAATATGATATGTATATACCAATAGTTATATACAAAGGAGATTAACATCACTCATTGTCAGGGAAATGCAAATAAAACCACACTGAGTTATCACCTCAAATCTATTGGCTATTATCAGCATGTCGAGATAAGTGTTGAAAAGTGTGTGCAGAAAAAGGGAAATGTTATACACTGTTGGTGAGAATGTATAACAGTACAGCCCTAATGGAAAACAGTATGCAGTTTACTCCAAAAATTAGAAATAGAACTGCCATACAACCCACTATATAATTCTGTTGGGTATACACCCAAAGGAAATAAAATCAGTACCTCATAAAGACATCTTGCCTCCTATATTCATTGTAACATTATTCACAATAGCCAAGATATGGAAACAACCTAATTTTCTGTTAGCAGACAAATGGGTAAAAAAAACTGTTGTGTATATTTGGGGGTGGGTGAGGTGCATGAATACACAATGGAATATTATTTAGCACTAAAAAAGAAGAGACTTCCATTTGTGACAACAGGGACGAACCTGAAGAACATTATGCTAAATGAAATAAGCCGGACACAGAAAGAAAAATTCCGTATGATCTCACTAACATGCAAATATATATATATAAAAAAAAAACGAATACATGAATACATAGAAACATAGCATTGAACAGTGGTTATCAGAGGGAGAGAAGGAGAGGAAACGTGGAGAAGCAGTTTAAAGGGTGCAAATCTGCAGCTAAGTAGGATTAATAAGCCTAGAGATCTAATGTACAGCAGGAGGACTATAATTAACAATTTTGTATTACGTACTGAAAATTTGTTAGAGTTGATTTTAGGTGCTCTTACACACACAAACACACACACAAAATAGCTATGGAGGGTGATGGATGTGTAAATTTGTTTATAGTCATTTCAATGTGTATATGTATATCAATGTATGATGTTGTACACCTCAAATATATATAAGAAATAAATAAATAAATAAATAAATAAATGCCTATATTCAACATGAATTATGATTTTTAAAATATTTTCTCCAGACTGAGTGGAAGAATATATCTGAAGTATACAAAATACAGTAATTCTTAAAATGTCATATATACTTATGTTCAAAAACAATAACTGTAAAATTTGTGTATATTGTTTACCCAATATTAAAATACCCTATCCATGCAGTTCACATGTGGTGGGCATGAACCAGTTAACAACTAGTAAAATCATGAAGTACTATAGTAGAAGTTTTCAGTTAAATGAGACTAGAGTTATTAGAAATTTCTTGTCTTCTATGCTGCAGGGAGCATATTTTTCAGATTTTACTCATAAAAAAAGGAAAGGAGGTCTCTTTCAGACATAATGACAAAAATCAATTAAATTTGAAAATAAAACCAATTTCTTCTCCAAAAGGCACAGCCTTGGTTACTCGTTGCTCAGAAACAATGAGTAAATCATTTCTGATTACAGTCTAGTTAATACCTAAATGACGGTTGGCATCAAAACAAATGGTACTGTTTTAGAAATACAGATATTGTACATGTGCTATTCAACTGTGAGCTCTGCATAACAGCACAAGAAGCAGCTGAGAATTCTCTACTATCAAATACTGTAGAGGAAAGAAGCTGTCCCTAGGCAAAATAGCATGAAATTACAGAAGAAAATCAAAGAACATATAACCAGCAATCTTAAGAAGAGTTTTAGAAGCTGCCCAGGAACATCTCTCTTAGCCATGTGCTGAAGTTCCTCACTATTTCCCTGGTGAGAAGGAAAGAGATGTTAACACAAAGCTGTCATGCACATTAATTATAGTGTTCTGCCGTCTGTCTCTTTCTTCTTATATTTGGTAACTTTTAGAAAATGATATTCTGTTCTTATTTATAGAATGGGTTTAGGAACTGTCAATGATTTCTTTTTTTTGTTGTATTCCTTTTTTGTTTTGAGTTAAATAACCCCTTCAGTTATTAAATATATGTTGGAATACGTCCAAATATCAACTACATATGTATATATAGAGAGATGATATTTAGATATATTACATGTTACAATTGCTGCCAAAATTATTCTGCTCAGTGGGTAGAAAATATATCAGTATACCTTACAAACTGCTTTCTGAAAGAGGCTTATTGCCATCTGGGTAGCCTACACATGGTGTCTATAATAAACGCTCAGTACACATTTATTGAATAATATCTAAAAATGAGGAATTGAATCATTGGAACAAGGCTTTGGATCTTAAATTATAATATATTATTATATTGTTATTTCTTATTTTTTGAAGAATTAACGTAAGAAAGTTGCAACAATTCATTCAAAAGGCTGAGAGTTACTTATGACTTCAAGTTTTATCACCGAAATTTAAAGAGCTGGAAGGAGCATTGTTCCTACCCTTACAACAATAATTAGAAAAGAAAAGTAAAACTGGACAAATTGCTAATACGGACAGTTCTTGAAACAATCAGAGAACTGAGGATTTAGGGCAAATAATTAATCTGATATCTGGGGAGAAACAGGTCCCTACAGAAGGAAAAAAAAAGACCTGAGAGTATGTGTACCTAGAGCAGATTCTGCTGTATGCCATCTAAGCCAGTAAGAAAATTCAGCTAAATATTTTTAATAAATTGCTAAAGGCCAAGTGTGGCTAGCTTGAAAGTGTGGAGCTCCAGGAGCCACAGGCACAAGAAAGTTTGCCTGTTCCTACAGTCTATTCCTCCCTGAAACCTACCAGGTATTTACAGGAAGACTGAGAGGAACCAGAGAAAGCTTCACTCATGGCTGAAGGAAGGATCAGCGGCCAGTGCTGGGACTTTACCGATTCCATCTTCCCTATCTCTTTTATGAAACTGAACTGTCAACTTAAGATTGGTAGAAACTGATTGTTAATAGATGAAAGGAACAGACAAAAATCTTTACCACTGGGGAAAGGGCAGGAGAACTTGTATAAATACAGACCTTGAGCCCCCAATACACAGTGCCTGGAAAAGAGTGAGGCTTAATCAGAATATCAGAGAGTGGCCCACTTCCCCTGCTCTGCACCAAGCACTAATAAACACCAGGTAAGAATAACAGTACAGTTGGGATATGGATTCATTCTGGGAAACAGCAAAGGGTTAGACCTGGAGCCAAGGAGAGAGCAGACAACTGAGAGAAACCCTCTGCAAATGAGAGGGATTTGAATCCTTGGGTGCACTGACCTTAATGACAGCAACAACAGACTTTATTCCAGAACAACTCTTGACTAGATTAACACAAATTTCCACAGAAATAACTAGCATAAGAGGAGGTATACTTACTTCCATGCCTTGGAATGTGTGACCCCCCAAATCACGACACCCACTGTGACAGTGTTAAGAGGGTGGGAAATCCTATTATGGTAACTGAGAGGTAGGACCTTGAAGAGGTGATTAGATTGTAGGACTATGCCATACCAAATGGATTAATAATGGTGGTCATAGGTGTGGTTTGGAGGGCTATAAAAGGAGAGTGAATGAGGAGGTTAGTCTTTCTCTTCTCTGCCATTTTCTGCAATGTGAGATCCCTGGGTCACTATTGGCACAAGACCCTCACCAGATGTGTTCCCTAGACTTTGGACTTTCTAGTCTCTGAAATTGCAAGCAATAAATTCTGTTTTCTTTATAAATTACCCAGTTCTGGGTATTTTGTTATAAGTAACAGAAAAGATTAATACACTCCATGTACAAAGCATATTAACCTCAGCATCTACTGTCTTATATAACATGTCTACCTTTCAACAAAAGATTATAAAACTGTAAAAAAAAAAGACAAAACACAATTGAAGAAACAATATAATCATCAGAACCAGAGTCAAATATGACACAGGTATTGAATCGTCCAGGCAGAATAAATATTTTTTTGCTTTTTCTATTTTTTCTTTTTTTTTAAATTGATTATGCATATTCAGGGGGTAAAAATCTGACTGTCAACACCTGTGCCCAAGATGTGATGATCATATCAATATTATCAGCATGCCCATTACCATAAATTGTAATTATTCCCCATGCCCCTCACCCAACTTTTCCTCAACCTTCTGCCTCCTCTCCATCCTTCCCCTGCCCCAGCTACCCTAGGTCTGTTCTCTCCCTCTGCAAGTCCAACCCACCACTATGGTCTTTCTTTCCTTCCTTCTTTCTCTCTTAGCTCCCACTTATGAGTGAGAATATGTGGTGTTTTTCCCTCTGTGCTTGGCTTATTTCACTTAACAAATTTTCTCCAAGCTCATCCGTGTGGCTACGAATGGCAGAATTTCATTCTTTTTTATGGCTGAGTAGTATTCCATTCTGTACAGATACCACATTTTCCTTATCCAGTCATCCATCAATGGACATTTAGGTTGGTTCTATATATTGGGTGTTGTGAATAGAGCTGCAATGAACATGGGAGTGCAGGTATCCCTTTGACATGATGATGACTTCCATTCCTTTGGGTATATACCCAGAAGTGGGATTACTGGATCATATGGAAGATCTATTTGTAGTTATTTGAGAAACCTCCATACTGTTTTCCATAGTGGCTGTACTAATTTACAGTCCCACCAACAGTTTTGGGGAGTTCCTCTCTCTCCGCATTCTCTACAGCATTTATTCTCAGTCTTTTTGATTATGACCAGCCTAACTGGGGTGAGATGATATTTCAATGTGGTTTTAATTTGTATTTTCATGATGATTACTGATGTAGAGCAATTTTTTAAGTACCCACTGGCCATTTGTATGTCTTCCTTCAAAAAATATCTGTATGGCTGCTTAGCCCATTTTTTAATTGGGTTATCTTTTTAAATTTTTTTACTGTATGGTTGTTTGAGTTCCTTGTATATTCTGAATATTAATCCTTTGTCAGATGTATGGTTTGCAAACATTTTCTCCCATTCTATAGGTTGTCTCTTCACTCAATTGTTTCCTTTGCTATGCAGAAGTTTTTAGTTTGATATAATCCCATTTTTAAAAAATTTTTTTCTTTTGCTGCTTGTTCTTTTGGGTTATTATTCAGAAACAGAACATTTAAATTGGCTATGATTAACATGTTAAAGGCTCTATCTGAAAAGGGAGATAATATGCATAAATGGGTAGGTAATTTCTGCAGTGGCATATAAAGTAAAAGAAAAAATAAAATGGAAACATTATAAATAAAAAACCCACAGGAACAGAGATGAAAGGATTTACCTGTAGACTCAACATAGTTGAGGAAAGAGTCAGGGAACTTGAAGATTAGTTGACAAAAAGTGTCCAAAGAGAAAAAGAAGAGTTCCAAAAACATATGAGCACTCCCAATAGTGGTGGGACAATATTAAATGGTCTAAAATATTCCTAATTGGAAACCCAGAAGAAGAGAGAACAGTGAATAAGAAAAATTTGAAGACAAAATGGACAAAAATGTTCCCAAATTAATGACACACACCAAACAGATAAAAATAGCTCAGAGACACCAAGCGAGATAAACACCAAAAGCAATCACACAAGGTATAGCATAGTCATTCAAACTGCTAAAAACCAAAAACCAAAACAAGAACACAAAACAAAAACATTGAAGGCAAACGGGAGTGGGGGGGAACACTAACATACTGAGGAATGAGGATAAAAATTGTCGCACATTTCTCACTAGAATACATGCAAGAAGGCAGTGGAATTATATCTTTAAAATACTGAAAGAAAAAAACAAACACAAGAACAAAAAACTTGTCAACCCAGGATTCTATACCAGCAAAATACATCCTTTAAAAGTGAAAGAGAAATAGTTTCTCAGACCAGTAAATACTAAAGACATTTATTGCATTCTTTCCTCAAATCCTTAAATTCAGTCTAAACTTGAGAAAATGTCAAATAAACACAAATTGAGGTCATACAAAACACCTGACCAATATCTTTTGTATGCTTCAAGATTATGAATCAAAAAAATATATATATATATCTAAAGATGGGACGAGATTAAGGAGACTTTATGACAAAACGCAACTTTTTTTTGGATTGGATTCAGCATGAAATATATAATGACATTATTCTAACTCTGGGGATTAATGCAAACTAGAGTGGAGTAATGAATACCTCCTGCCTAAATTATTCTATGAGTATCCCAAAGTAGAATTTGCAGTCTCGTTCAAGTTTCCATTACTTTTCACATGGGTCTTATATATAATTTATCAAACTGAATTTAATTTAAGTATTTGTCTACCAAAATAATCTTGGGCTTTTTATGGGTTAGATTGCTTATTTTAAGTGTCCATGTTATTTCTACTCCTTATGTCCCCAAACGAAGCAAAAATAGAGGCATCCTATAATTACTATTTTTTTTTTTTAAGTAAGTAATGTAGGTGAAAATCGTTAAATTGACTACAGTCATCACTCACAAGACAAATCAAATGGTGCTTATTGAAATAAAATTATGGCAAAATTCAGTCCTTGTTATTCCAGAATAGTTAATTCAATTGGCTGGTAAAGGGTGGTACCTCACATGTACCATTCTTATCTTTTAAAGCTGGAAGATAAAAACTGCTAGATTTTCGGTGTGTGGTTATAAAGCTTTTTATAAAACCATAACGGTTCAGGTTGCAGAGAAGTCAAGCATGTTCTGATAAGTACAAAATCGATTTGAGTAATTTGTACCTTGGCCCAGAGTGCGTGGTGGATCTAGGATTCAAACTCAGTTGATTCAATTTTTGAATATAATGTATAAAATATCATTACATTGATTCTACTATTCTCTACTCAATGATATTTTGGCATGTGATGATATATAAATGATTTTTTTTTCTTTTACATGTGTACTAATTGAAGAAAGTGAATGATTCAAATAAAAAGTGAATCTGTGTCAGGAGAAAAACACAGACACTGTGTTTTTCAAATTCTCACATTAAATGAATGGAATAAAGAATGAATCAGCAACTGTGAAAATATTGGAGGTTGGTCTGAAATGACATGTCTTTTGAAAGAGAGAGGATTAGCAATATTTTCAATTACTTTTCACAGCAAGCGTCCTTGGACAAATCTATATTATTGGGTTTATATGCTAAGTTTGATGTTCTTTTGTTATATAATACACTGCTTCAGAAAACATTAAAATCTGTCCCTTAAGAACAGTTGTATAAAGATATATGCTGATTTCCTGAGACTATTTACTATTATCATAATATAATATTCACCAATGATATATTAGCTTATTCAGAAATTATTACAATTGCTTCTCGGCCTTTTGGCTAAGATCAAGTGCAGAAATTATTACAATCATTGCATTTCCATACAGAATCACAGTAATAAGACCATTGAATGGTTAAAACTTTTTATAGATATTCCATAACAATGAATTCAGTGGTTCTTACACAGATAAAGGCAGTTATTTATTTATGTTCAATTATAACTTTTGTATTCAAGCAACTCTGATAATTTCTTTGATAATAAGAGCTACCTCCACTTATTTAGACTAATGTTTAACTATTTTGGCTTGTAGCTTATTTTTCAATACCAATTGAATACGGTTCTCTACAGCTGGTTTATAAGTATTAAATTAGTTATCAGACCTATGAAAAACTAAGCACAAACACAGGTCATTGCTGCTTTATTTGCCAATTTAGAGTTATTAGTAGTTATTGTGTGTCAAGAGATACCTAAATGATCAATGGCTTACCAAACATACTCTTCCCTGCCTCAATATAACATATAGCAGCAACTTCACCTCCTCAGGATTATCAGTTTTATTATGTTTTTTTAGAAAACAGTAAATTAGGGCCCAGCCCATGGCACACTCGGGAGAAGGTGGCGCTGGGAGCACGGCGACGCTCCCGCCGCGGGTTCTGATCCTATATGGGGATGGCCGGTGCACTCACTGGCTGGGTGCCGGTCACGAAAAAGACAAGAAAAAAAAAAAGGAAACAGTAAATTATCTTTTAAAGATATTTATAAAAAAAGAAAAATATCATATATTTTTCCATGTTATTTCTAATGCTCTTCATACCATATTTCACCTGATATAATTTTCCTTTGAAGGAATTTTCTTTTTTAAAAAAAAAACTTGTATTGTGAGTCTGCTGGTGATGAATTAATTCTTCCAGTTTTAGTATGTATTTAAACATATTTATTTTCTTTTTATTGTTTAAAGATATTTTCTCTGGGCATAGCCATATCAAGAGTCACGAAATCCACATAACATAACTACTGCTTGGTTAATTTGCAATTGTCCCCTATTATATGGCATAATCTATCAAGTTTTGTTGGGGACAGACTTATGAACTAAATGCATCCTTTAAATCTGAGTGTGGCACCAATTTGTGTCATTCTCTTGGGATACAATATTTATATTGCATAATTATATGTGTTTTCTTAACAGTGGGGAAGGGGCAGTTTCAGAGACTTCCATGTAAATTTTCCTAATATAATAGCTCTTACAACATTGAGGGTTTGTTATAAACAACCAAGAATGTCCACTTAAATTACGTATGGAATCTGAAGAAATGACTCATGGGTGGGTCCTTGGACACAATGGACACATTTGAGACACATCTGGGCTAAAATTTCAATTATCGCTGACCCTGTTGTGTGCACTACATCCAACAGCCCTCAAAAAAAGTTAATAGTCTTGCTTTCCCCAGTGTGTGGTTACCCCAGGAAACAGCCATAGGTTTCTCTAAAAGACTGGGAAAGTCACTACTGTTTACTTTTGTTCTGGTGTTACAATGTCCTTCTTCATGGGGATTGAACTTCTCTATAAGTTGGAACCGGCTTAGGTCTGGAAAATGGACAAAGTGTTGGCTTCAGCACCTCTATTTTAACTTCTTTTAATTATATATGAAGCGGTACTATTTTGGCTGGCTGTACATGTAGCAGAGGTGCTATGAGTAATCCCCATAGATTGCCAGTCATTGTCATTTCAATTGTGCTACTAACACCATTACACTTACCTTGCTTCTTAGGACTAAGCCCTGCCAGATGGCTTCTGCTCTTCTGGGATCCTAGCATACCTGTTACTACTGGGAAGGGCAGGTCTGTGATAGCATCTTCCACTGTCTGGAGAAACAGTCACTCCTGTGATTTTCCATAATTCTGGAACCTCTCTTCTCATTGTGTTCCTCATATCCTAGGTAACTGTAGGCTTCTCAGGGCCCTCCCATAGAAAACGGTTATAAGGTGGGTTTTCTCATATGAGTATGATGAATCTATTCTAACATGTCTATTTCTCTGAAACTTTTTGGATTTTATTGTTTGTACTTGTTTCCTTTAATTTTTCAGCTTTATTGAGGTATGAATGACAAATAAAAATTACATATATGTATGACATACAATGTGACGTTTTTAATATAAGTTGTGAAATGATTACCACAATAAAATTAATTAACGTATCCATCACCTCTCACAGTTACCATTTGTGTGGGGGGGGGGCAGGGGTTTGAGAACACTTGAGATCTACTTTCAGCAAATTGCAAGTATTAATACATTACTATGTATTGGAGTCACCATGTAGTACATTATGTCTCCAGAAATTACTCATCTCATAGCTAAAGATTTGTACCCTGGAGACTTTTGATCCATTCTTCCACATTTTGTTATGGCAGTTCCGGCATCACTGCTCCATTTACTGTGGACCATCACTTATGTCACATTTTCCAAACTTCCAAGAACTATCAGAGCAGCCTAATAGAATTGTCCCCCAGGGTCGGTGTCAGATTGTGCCTGTTTACTAACTCCCTATCCCACATTATAGTCCAACTTTCTTGTTCTAGCAACCCCAGATCCATTCTCAGGCATGCTCACCAGTATGTGTCAGCCAGGTACCAGCAGCTTTGACATGTATTTTCTCTCCTCCATTCATACTCCTGACATGTTTCCAGTAGACTTCTTATGCTGAGATTTGACCCTAATTATTATATCATGTCCAGGCGGGGTGGGGACAACCCTGCAGTGGAAAAGTGATTTTTTTTTTTTTCCTGAATACCTGCCTCACTGAAAGCTCTATCTTATCTCACAGCCGAAGGGGTTTCTCTCTTCTAACAAGAGAAGGTGGGACACTTTTGGAGATCCAGATGACGGAGGAGAAACTAAGGATCCAACATTCTCAAGTGTGTCTACTGATATATTCTCTTTCTAAATTGAAGGGCCCCACTCCTTTTCTCTCAGAGCTCTGACTTTAATGTCTAAGACTTCCCTGAAGGTTGGCCATTCTCAGAATTTTGTGTCTAAAACTCAGTCGTGTCTGCTTTCCAGGAATTTTTCAAATTCCTGAGACTGGTACTTGTATGCTATCCCAATTCAAAGAAGGAAAAGAAGTAAAAATCCTAAGAATCACATTGCTGTGGTCCGAGAGACTTTCATTACTTCACCTGCCATTAGGGATGGGGTACTCCTTGCATTCATCTGGCAAATGATCCAAATCCAGCACCTCATCTTTGGAGTCTGCTTTCTAGAGCCACTGATAGTACCAACTGCCTTAGATCAGGTTTCTTAGAAGCAGAGTGTAAGATGGGAATTTCTGCACATGATTTATTGGGGGAGTACTCTCAGGAGAAATGGACCGTGGGACACACAGGTTATGTCAAGAGAGAAAAGGCAAGAAAGAGTGTGGTTTCAGCTGGCTTCAGTGTGATCTCAGAAGGAAGATCCAGACACAAATTGCTTCAGAGAGTTAGTCTGACCTAGTACTCTGTCTTCCCTAGGTGTGGTGGGAACGGGTATACACTCCCCTTAGTCAAGTGGCTCCCTTTGGCTGAAGACAATTCTCTGGAGAAGGAAGCAGCTGTGAATGGTTAACAGGCAACACTAATAGGATAAGGGACAAGTGCCCCCAGCAGTAGAGGGAATTTCATGGGGCACCACCGTATTCCACTCCAACAAGTATAACACACTGCAAATTCTGTGGGGTTTTTGAGGCTGATGTTTTTTAAGACATTGGTTTCACTCAATAAACATTTACTGAGCACTTACAACATGATAAATTCTGTGGTAGGCCCTATCTTGCCTACATAGCATCATTCTCTATTCTCAAATCATTTGATATCTAGAACAAAAGATTACATATGTCCTCCAGTTATTGAAACATAGGTCAAATGTAGAAATTGCTATAGGTCTAAAGTAAAGGGAGACTGACTCACAGGAGCACTTGTTTTCGAGAAATACTTCTGTGAGCTCATAGTATAACAGCAAAAGGGTTTCCTTGTTATTGTGACATAGAAGAAAACCTACTGTCCTTCACTGTGAAAAAAAATTTTTATGATACATCCACTTAACTTAATTCTACAGTTATTAAACAGGCTCTGTGGTTAGTCCATTACCTTATGAATTTCAGGTTAATATCAATATCATATTTTTTTTTCTGGATTTAACTAAAAAATGAAAACTAAGTGGTTTGATAGTAAAAATTTCTTAATTAAAGAGTTTTTAACAAAGAATCTCTTAGTTTCTAAAAAGGAGGTGAAGAATTCATTGCAGGTTAAGCTGTTCAGAATGGCTGAAGGAGCTCCAAAAATCTGAATTATATGTACCCATTTCTTTTTGTATACATTCTAAAAATTACTTATTAAACCGTATTGAAATACATTACCAATGTTCCAATATCTCCAAACTTTAGTGAAATTTTAACACACACATGTAGGCTTGAGAGAGTGCAGGTCTCAGGGAGGTATTTGGTTCAGAAATGAAAAATTGTTGTTGAATATAATACTGCCCACAGCAAGCTAATTCAGAGGAAGAAAGAGCTTAAAACAATTTGTATAATTGTACTATTTTTTGTTTTTTTCTAAGTGATTGTTACTCCTTTTGAGTCTCCTCTCACCTCAAGAACTCTATAAAGAGCATGCATGGGTATTATGGTATTTGTTTTACAAAGCAGAATAGTATTAAAAATAAATTGTCTTCTCCAAGTTAATATAGGTACATGTCAGTTGACATGACATTTGAGATGATATTTTTACCTCAAAGCTGTTTAGAAGAACAATTTTCTCATAAAATTAAAATACCCTTGATTTCTCAGGACAGTCTTAGAACTGGTATTTTTAATTATCATACAAGCAACAGGTTATTTTCCTCTTCCATGTATCTCGTCAACTGGTGTTGATAGATGTCACTTCAAAAGTATATCAGAGTTTGAAGTCAGTCTCGATTTCACGTTTGCATTTGAGTTTAGGTCTGTCACAAGTGATATAGAGTGATGAATGTGACATTGTCGTGTTGAAAGATCACTAAATGTCACTCGGTGTCCTGGCAGCAAAATGGCTGGCAGAAAGTCAATGATGAAAACTCAGTGTGGAGTGCACAGAGCAGATCTGGATCTTGGGCAGCACAGAGTCATGCAAGCTGTGAACGATCAATCAATCATTTCATTCAAAGGAAGAGTGAAATGAGACTGGATGGCAATGCTATGAGAGTTCCTGCAGTGCTGGACATCTAGCTTGTAAGTGTTTTGATTTACACTTATAACCATCTAGGTGCTAGCATCCAGAATAACAGGCTGGAAAAACTATGTATTTGATCAATTTCTTTGACTATCTCCTTGACTTGAACTTGAGGCGTTCTTCATGCACCTTAAGTCTTAAACAACTTTCCTAGCTTCAGAGCATAGATGGCCTAAAGTGACTTTGGTGTACAGTCAACCTCTTAGAGGAGGGATTTACATATCCTGATAAAGAAAACACTAAATCTGAATGGCAATCCTATTTCCCATCTTCAGTGGCTTTCCTACAATTTGTGTATAGTTTACTTAGCTTTCCACTTTACTAGCTGTTCTTCTGTTTTTATGAATTGATTCCCTAAAGTTCTTAAATATAAATTGTACTTAAAATAGTGTGGAAATGCTTACTCAATATTAATATTTATTTTCAAAAAGCTTTTAAAGCTATCACACAAACTACAGAGCACTTTTTATACGTTTATCCAATAATTTACTCAATTTGTGTTTTAAATGTGAGCTAGAAAAATGAAAACATTGCTACTGACTACCACCAGGTATCCTTTAGATTTATAAATCTGTTTAATCTAGTTCACTTCTGTTTGCTGAAAATGGTGAGTATAAAATATACCAAGTGGGAAGTGAAACAGTAGAGATGACGGCAGCAGAAGGTTGCATTAGCGAGCTCTTTCTATATTGATATATTTGACTCAGAGTATTTTAAAATGAGTTACAATTTTGTCAGTATAAGTGTACTGAGAACATATTATCTGTTTCAAGTCATAACCACGTTTTAAAATCTTTACTAAACTGTGCAAGTAGCAGGTATTCTAAATCAAATTCTCATAGTTATTTTCAGAGGTAGAGTTAGAAACCATTTCTTGCCTACATTTATGTCAGTGAAATTCAGAGGGTGTGATGGTGTTCATTCAGCAATGTCCAGGGTAACATAACCTACTAGTCTCCCTGGCAGATTTATCACTAACAATGGAAGTAACTGGATGGATATCTTAGCTTCATGTCATTAGCAATAAAAATTATCTGATCAAATTCCCATATTCTAATTTCTAAAACAAGTGTTTTGAGTAAAACTTACCTACAGGAAGAAAGCAGAATGTCCAGGAAGCTTGTTATGTCTAGGTTTCTTAGCAGTTCTGTTTCTGTTTGTATTTCAATAAATGGCATCCTGATCAATTTTAAATAAATATTTTAGCCTTTAAGAAATTATCCATATAGTCTTCATCCTGTTATTAGACATCTACCTGCATCCAAATCCAGATTCCCTTTCTTCTCACACATTGTTGCCTATGTTTCTCTTCCCATCAAATATCAGACCCTCTCTTGGTCCTTTGATCCCTTTCCTCATTTATTGCTACAAAGATATGTCTTTTGGCAACCTTTCTTCATACATTTTTCTTTCTCCCTCTCTCTAGTATCATTTCCTTGTTCTATTATTTCCCAAATAAGAAATATGAGATTTCCATTTGCTCTCTGTCTCTTCTAGCAACTGTACCTTCTTTCTGCTCCTCTTCACAGTTAAATTTCTCGAGTTTTTTTATTTCTTCATCTACCCCTTCATTCCTATTGCATATTTATATTTTTGTTTCTTTAAAAACAAAAAATAGCATACTTTTTTTTTTTTAGTGACTGGTCAGTAAGGAGATCCTAACCCATGACCTTGGTCTTGTAAGGCTGCACTCTAACCAACTCGGCTAAGCATTCAGCCAATAGCATACATTCTGAAGTTTCTAAAAGTATATGATTAGTTAAAGGAGAACAAAAATTTGTGCTCCCATGAGCTAGCTGAAAGTTAGCAGTACTCTGGCAGTATCTGTATGTGTCTTTCTATTGAACTTATTCTCTCACTTCTAAAGGTAGCCACCATCCTAAATTATAATCTTTATATAATTAAATAATACATTGTTGAGTTTTCTTTGCTTTTGAAATTCATATGAATCTAATCATACAATGTGTAATCTTCTATGGTTTGTGGCAATCACTTAAATTACATTACATTATGTTGTGAGATTCTAGATTATTTACTTTCACTGTTGTCTGAATAAATCTCCATATGAATATAGCACAGTTTAGGTACCCATTATTAGCCTGTTAACAGAAGAGGCAATATCAAAAGTTCCAAATTCTGTGACACACCTCCCCCTTAAAAACTAAGATCTATGCTCCTCCCTTTATTTGGGGCAAGTTTGTGACTGCTTTGGTGAAGAGAGTGTGACAGAAATGATGCTTTGTTACCTTCCAAATTAGGTAATATGAGACCATAGAACTTCCATCTCATTTACTGGAACACTTACTCTCGTAACTCTGAGATGACATTTAAGAAGTCCAACTATGCTGAGGCTACCATGGTGAAAACTAAACATATAGACACTCTATATGTACTCAGTAGTTCCAAATGATACCAGCCTTCCAGTAAATTCCATCAAGGGACCAAACGTGTAAGTAAATCCATCTTGGATCCTCCAGAATAGCCCTTCTATTAGTGAATACCACAAAATGACCTCTGTTAATGCTTCATGAAACTAAAAGATCATTTAGCTAAGTCCTGCTAAAATTTCTGATCGCAAATCATGAGATCATCTGATTGTTATTTTAAGCCACTATGTTTTGGGATAGTTTGTTTCATGGCAAGAAATAAATGCAATAGAATTTTGCACCTGAAAGAGGGATGATGCTGTACCCAAATTCTAGAATACACAGCATTTGTTGTGGGATTAGGTGGCAGTCAGGACTTCAAGGGACTCTATTGGTGAGAGTCTGTAATAAAGTGAGAAAAAATGTATTTCAATGTAAAGAAAATACAGATCTTGTTACCTAGTAGTAGAATTCTGTAGTAATGTGGAAGATGAGAAATGTTCCAAATAAACTTAATGATCTAGTTAAGGAGGCTGCTGGACTGAATGTTGAAAGTGTCACTTGCCTTCTTTTATTTCCTTATCATAAGGTAAGGTATAGATGAATGAAAGTGCTAGCTTTACTTTTTTAATAGAATTTGGGTAAAATGTTAATGGGCCAGGAGAGTTTTTCCAGCCAGAAAAAAGGTTCTCAAGAAGAGCAAAGTCCCACATATATGAAGTTTGACTACATGGAGGCTATCACGTTGGAAAGATCTCTTGCATGTTTGAGTGATAAGACTAGAGGAGGTGCATGGGTTGTTGGTTTTTGGCACAGTCAGCAATCTATTCTTGGCACATGGATTAAGGTTTTCCTTGTCTCCATGGGGTCTGGGCAGTGTGTTTCCAGAAAAGTGATGAATGTGGGTGGTCTGAAAGACATCTTCACACTTGTGTAAATAATGCCATCCTGTCCCATTCTCAAGAAACCAGAATATTCAGTGACCATGAGATTACAGGAAACTCTAAGTAAATTCATGCTTAGCTAGTTTTATGTTTAGGTTTGCAGATAAGTGAGCATCTACTTCCAGGAACCCAGCTAATCTTGCTTAGCTAAATAAATTTTCACTTACAGATTTTCCCTTCCCCAAGGCTGAGGCCTGTGCTAGCCCTGAGGGAAAAGGCCAAAGCAAAGAGGGGGCTTGGCTATTGTTACCACCCTGTTTTAGTCTCATATAGTTACCCATTCCCCCCACCCCTTCCTCTGCCCCATGGCAAGAGGAGCTATAATCTACTAATTTAGCAAAATCTGAATGCATAGAACAATAATCAAATCATGTAATTTCTATGCTTGCAATATTCAATTTAGACAAATACCAAAATTCCTAACAAAGATTTAAATGATTGTGAATGATTTCTCCTATTCACCCTTCAGGCCTTAACTTAAAAGTTTTTCTCAAG
Source organism: Cynocephalus volans (assembly GCF_027409185.1). Lineage (NCBI taxonomy): Eukaryota > Metazoa > Chordata > Mammalia > Dermoptera > Cynocephalidae > Cynocephalus > Cynocephalus volans. Next base: position 59,805,732 of record NC_084472.1, read on the forward strand.
CTGACTGGTTAGCTCAGTTGGTTAGAACTCAGCCTTAGAACACCAAGGTCACAGGTTTGGATCCCTGTACCATCCAGCCACCCCACCTCCCACTACCAAAATAAAGAAAACAGTAATGATCAAAAGTTTTCCTAAGGAAGTCCTTACTACCATCAGTGCACCTGCAACTAAACAGAATATATCATGCGTTCTTAGTATCCAGCACAGTGTGTGGTGCATAGTAGGTACTCAATAAATAGTAGATGAATAAATGCATCAAAGAACCAATCAAATCAAATTATGTAAACATGTGTATAAAAAGATGAATCCATACTGGCGATATGGCTCAATAGCTGTTTTTCCTCTTAAAAACGACACTGAATTTTGTTGAATGCTTTTTCTTCATGTATTAAGATAATTGTATGGTTTTTGTCCTTTATTTTATTGATGTGGTGAATCACACTTGCATATGCATAGTTGCTCATCATAGTCTCTAGTGATTGTATTTCTGTGGTCTCAGTTGTAATGTAATGGATTGTTTTTGTTTTTCTAGTTCTTTGAGATGTAATATTAGGTTGTTCATTTGAAATCTTTCTATTCTTTTGATGAAAGCATTTATCACAATAAGCTTTCCTCTTAGTACTACTTTTGCAATATCCCATAGGTTTTGGCAAGTTGTGGCTGTATTTTCATTCACTTCAAGGTATGTTTTGATTTCTTGCTTTATTTCTTCTTTGATGCATTAGTCATTCAAGAGTATCTTGTTTAATTTCCATGTATTCACATAGTGTAGAGTTCTTTTTGTTGTTAATTTCTAACTTCATTCCATTGTGGTCTGAAAATATACTTGATATGGTTTCAATCTTTTTATATTTATTGAGACTTCCTTTGTGGCCTAACATGTGGTCTATCCTGGAGGATGTTCCATGTGCTGATGAGAAGAAAATATATTCTGCATTTGTTGGATGACATGTTCTGTAAATGTCAGTCAAATCCCTTTGGTCTAAAGCGCTGTTTAAATCCAATATTTCTCTGCTAATTTTGTGTCCGGATGATCTGTGCATTGCTGAGAGTGCTGTGCTGAAGTTCTCAGCTATCATTGTGTTGGGGCTTATCTCTTCCTTTGGATCTAGTAACAGTTACTTTATATATCTGGGTGCTCCCATGTGGGGTACGTGTATATTTATGATTGTTACATCTTCTTCAGCATTGATCCTTTAATCATTATGTAATATCCTTTGTCTCTTAGTATAGTTATTGGTTTGAAGCCTATTTTATCTAAGTATGTAAAATGCTCATTTTTGGTTTCCTTTTGCATGGAATGTCTTTTTCAATCCCTTCACTATTAGTCTATGTGTGTCTTTATTGGTGAAGTGAGTTTCTTGCAGACAGCATATAGTTGGGCCTAGTTTTTTAATCCATTTAGCCAATCTATATCTTTTAAGTGGGAAATTTATTCCATTTTCATTCAGGGTTGTTATTGAAAGGTATTGCCTTGTTCCTGCCATTTTATTGGTTTCTTGTGGTTGTTTTATATTTCCTTTCTTCCTTTCTTTTCCTTTCATTGTTTGTCTTAGATGTTTCACGTTTTTCTTAATTACAAAATCTCAAAATGTATATCATATGTTCATTTATTCAATGACTATTTGTTAAATATTTAATGTATGTCTAGTATAATACATGAGGGCCAGACAGAGACATCATCTTTGGCATTATGGTTATCGTAGGTCAGTGAGAAAACCATCACTAAATAAACCATACACATAATTCTATAAATTGTGATTACATGATAAGAAGAAAAACCACAGGTAGCAATTAGCATGTAGGTGTTAATTTTATTTATTTATTTGTTTGTTTGTTTGTTTGTTTGTTTGTTTATTTTTTGTTACTGGCTGGTCAGTATAGGGATCCAAACCCATGACCTTGATACAAGGCTGTGCTCTAACCATGTGAGCTAACCAGTCAGCCCCTAGAAGGAAGCAATTTAACCAAGTGTGAGGGCTCAGGTTAGTCCTCCATGAGTAGATAGCATTTATTGCAAGTCTGGAAAATTACCCTGCATTATATAGTTAAGGGCAAAAAATAGAAGTGGATGTGCAGATTGATTCTCACAGAAGGAAAGCCAAAGAGGAAATACACTGCACTTACTATGTAAGGCATTTCCTATGACTGTTCAGATTTCTTCAAGTCCTTGTTATCTTTAAAAAAATCCTCTTAAAGATAATTTGTTTGTTATTTACTATTGCCTGTTTTATTTGTACAGCATAAAGACATTGCTTCCTTGCATTTTTGCATAATACATTTTTTGAGACCACAGCTTTTATATTAAATCATTGAATCTTCTTTGACACATGCTCTTCATAAGGTTCTTGGTTTTATTTCTAAAGACTTTTGGGAAACTATAATTTTATTTTCAACAAGTTTTAAGTGAAGATTGTAACTTTGTACCCTGGTGACAGACTACATTGATCACCTCTGTATTCCTTTCTTTCCTATCAGTTAGGTAATTCATTACCTGAGTAGCTATCATGTTGTTCACTAAGAACATAAGTGGTTTGCATCAGTAGAACAGTGTGCTGGTGGTGGAAGCCATACATAGGTAAAGTAAAACAAATCTCACAAAACAAACTGCTTATTCAGCCTGACCCTATCTTAGTCTAATGAAAAATGTCAAATCCACATCATGTATACTACAAATATTTTTTGCCATCAGTGTGTGTGCCAAGAATTTTCACTTTCCCAATCTCCACATTACGCTCCTCAGTAATACTCTCTCTCTCTTTTTTTTCCTTTGTATTAACCAGCAGATTAATTTTATGTTCCAGCTTGTCTGGTGTAACTGAATTTTCAAAATGACTTTTAGTAATTCTTCATTATTACATAGATGATAGCATCTGAATTTGCCATATATTGAGAATATCAGTAAATCCGCAATGTTTTGTTTGGTTTCAACCAACTTACGACATGTTCATATATATATATATATATATATATAATTTTTATTTTAACTTATCAATATACAATGTAGTTGTTTTTCATGTCTCTTTATCAGTTCCACTTTTCCCCCGCCCCCTCCCCACGATGTACGTCATACCTGTTCACTTGTCATAACAAGTTCGAGAAATTGTTGTAAATGTTGTGTCTTCTTCCTCCTCACCATGTATTTGTTTGTATATTTATTTATTTGTTTATTTTTTACTAACACAAATAAGTGAGAACATGTGCCATTTCTCTTTCTGTGCCTGTCTTGTTTCACTTAACATAATTTTTAATATGTGTTTTCTGAGAAAAAACATCTACACCTAATATCTACCTTAAGGAGCTGTATAGTTTTAGGGTAGCCTTGCCTGGTCATTTAAATTTATTTCCTGACTCACCTATTAAATAATAAATTGTTTAAAAAAATCAATATATGGCAAGTTCACATATAAAATTTTTGAGAGGCAGATGGAATTTGAAAAAGATTGTGGGTTTCAGTGGTGGGTATATCTAAATGGAGCTCTCAGCTCTACCAGTTACTCACTATCCTTAGAGGAGCCTTCATTTATCTTCTGCTCTCTAATCTGCAACTCTTTGCTGTCTTCTAATGATATTTGGTGGAAATTTTGTAACTTTCCTTCTACCATATTTTATATTTTCAGAAAGATTGCTTCTAACATTTTATAAAGTAGAGTACAGCATGTGTCAAGCGTGTCTCTGATATATTTTTAAAATTTATTTTTAATTTACATATATCGATTGTACCTATTTATAAGGTATAGAGTTATATTTCAATACATGCATATAATGCATAATGATCAAATCAGAATATTTAGCATTCTCATCATCACAAAAAATTATTTCTTTGTGCTGAAAATATTTGAGCTCTTCTCTTACAGCCATCTGAGAATGTACAATAAATTATTAATTATAGATGCCTAGCACTACTGCAGACTACTAGAACGTATTTTTTCTATCTAGCTGCAATTTTGTGTCCATTAACCAACCTCTACCTATCTCTGATTTCTGAGATCTTCTTTGACTTCTTTTAATATAATTACTCAAAAGCTATCATGTTGCTTTTAATTTTTATCTTTCTTCTTCATGTGTAAACAGGTTGTTCTAAAAAAGTCAGTAATTAGGCAATAGACTTGATCATACTTTTAAACCACATCTTTCTTTTTTTTTTTCTTAATTCCTTCTTCCTTCCTTCTTTCTACCTGTGTGTTTTCACTCATGACTCATTAGCAATAGTTCTGTTGAATAAATACTTTTTGCCAGGCATTTGTGCTAATTTCACAGAATTTAGAGAAATATAAAATCTAATTCTAGCCATCAAATGATTTATAGGCTAGTAAAGAGAAAAGATACATAAATGGATAAATGAAGCAGAAATACAGTGGATATGTACATGGGATTGAGTGGTGAAAGATGATGGAGGATCCATCCATTAAACAGGAAGTGGAAAGGATAGACAGAGGAGAAAATTAATCAAAAGCAAGATGGTAATTTGGTATCAGCAAATATGTTACCATATTGCATAAGGAAAGAAAGCATGAAAGTAAAGTGGCATGCAGGCCAGATTCACTATTTTATGTCTAGAAGCCTACATTTTATTTTATAAACTGTGAAGAGAAGTTTTTGAAGAGTATCAATTTGAGTCATAGGAAGGTTAGATCTGGATTTTAGAAAATTAAATTTTATTTCTCCACTTTTTTAAATCTTAGAAATATCTCACATTCTTCATCCATTTTTTGGGAGGGTCACTTTGGCTGTTTTCTTACTTGACTTTTGTATCAATGTAGTAATAGCTGTACTATCCATAATCACTTAGTTTGGTGTAGTTTATCATTACTTTCCTGTAATTTCTTTTCAACTTCTTTCTACGCCTAAATAAAAATGTATTTGATTTTTTTCAACCCTCTTCTTGAGTAAAACTTCAATTTTTTTATAATTTTTCTTTGACTTTCAGTTTTGCTTGTTATGTTTCCATTCTCAATCTGTTTCTCTCTCTTTCTGACTTTCTCTCTCTCTTCCTCCCTCCTTTGATCATATAACTCACTGATAGATGCTAAACTTTGAAAGACAGACACTTTGTCTCCTTCCATCTTTATTGATGTTACAATAAAATCTTGATTTTTCAAACATTTGTGACACATTGAGTTTCCAATAATTTTGTTCTTTTTAAAAATCTACTGTGATACATTAGTTTGATTCAATGGAAATTAGTTTTCTTTCAGCACCACACTCTTCCAAGTGAGCCAGGCGCCGGCCCTCAGTTTTCTTTCAATTCAAATTTTCAATTTTATTTTGTGATAATACGTTCACCTTTAAAGGTTAATTGGCATCATGAAATAACTTTTCTAAATAACAGTAATTTTATTTTATGATTATTTAAAACAGGTCTTTTTTAAAAAAACTTGCATGATGTAATTAAAGGAAAGCAATTCTCGCTTATCATTCGAATTTTCCTAACTAATTTATATAGAATACCTTCTGAGTTAATTGGTAGTATTAAGTAGAGCACATATTTATAAACGAAATGGCTTTGCTTTAATTACAAGATTAAAGCAAAGATTTGCTTTCATTCTAAGAAAAGCCAGAGCACATAAATAATTTTTATTTCTTATGTAGTTAGACGACTAAGTTAGAATTTTTTTACTTCATTATAGAAAAATTGACTATCTCAGGTTAAAATTATAAAGTAGAATTCTGGTGCTATTTCAATGTTCCTGAAGATAAGAAACACATTGCAGCAAAGACATTATCTTTAAAAATCTCTGTCTACTAAACCTCATAGACAAGAGACAAGAAAAGCAAGTTTTTTATTACATGCCAAATTATTAGCTCACATGAAATTGGAAAAGTGCTTTAGTTATATTGTATAATAAAACAAATTATATATTTTAACACCCATGCACTTTGATACCTTGATCTTATGTAAATAAGCTAAACAAATATGAATGTATAATTGTTAGAACATATTCAGAATAAGTTTGGTGTTGTTTATGAAAATCATTATTCTTACTTTTTAATCATTCCATGTATTTTGCTAGCCCTTAAAACTTATTTAGTCATTATAGTTTACAACTTGACTTATTTTATGTCTTCAAAGACTATGAATTCTGATAGAAAAAGATTAGATATGAACATAAACCACTAACTATAATGCAATCAGGGTAGATTGTAGTTGTCATGAGAGATGTATAAATAAAGTACATAAAGCCTGAGAGAAAGAAAATTATAGCTGAAAAAATTAGGAATGATTTCTCGAGTCAGTTGATCTAGAACCTTCAGGATAAAAACAAAAAGTGATTATATTGTGTATGATAAATACAGTAAAAATAAAAATTAAAAAGCAAATTTTTAGATGAAGTAATAGAAAAAGAAATCATGAGCAAAGATTCAAAAGTAGGGCATTCCATGTTTGCTATAAGTGTATAGTGGTCTACTGGTTATCCATTGCTGTGAAGACAAACAGTGGCTTAAAACAGTTTTAAGCACTTATTTTGTTAATTTATTTAGTGGCTTAAAACAATATTAATCATTTATTTAGTCACTTATTTTTGCAATTTGGGTAGGGGCTGGTGAGGACAACTTGGCCTTTCTCCATGCAGCATCAAAAGGGTGGTTTGAAGGCTGGGACCTGAAACTGTCCAATGGCTTGTTCTCTCACATGTGTGATGGTTGATATTGGCTCTTGGCTTGGACCTCAGGCTAGAACATCTACATGTGATCTCTCCATTTGAATTTTTGACTTCCACAAAGCATGGTGGTGGGCTGAGTTCTAAAAGAGAGCATCTTAGAGAACAAGGCATACGTGCATGGCACCTTTATGATGTAGTATCAGAAGTCATATAGCATCACATCTGTCATCCTCTATTAGTTTGCTCATCAAAGCCATCACAAAACTTCACCTAGGTTTAAGCCTGCAGTTAAAGCAAGCAATGTCAATGTCATTTGTAAAAAGAGCATGTTGAATGGAACATGTTCTTGTAACTGTCATTGGAAAAGACAATCAGCCACAGGTGGCACATGGAAGACACAAGGAAATTTCTCTCTTCCAACAAAAAAATGGAAATAGGAGGAAGAGCATATTCTTCAGCATTCTCACATTGGCTACAAAATCAACTTACAAGGAGGGATCAGAGCAAGGATATAAAAAAAGACTTAATATTCCCAAGCTCGGAAGAATAGACTCTGACCTTATTTGTAATATTAATATATACAAAACAAGAACTTATTTGTGGGGGTGGTGGAGAGTCAAATCCTCATTTGTGAGCATTCATGTTATTATAAAATATGAAAACATTTTCATGATAAGATGCTGGCAAGCTACAATTTATGAGGAGGTGTGCAATAGTCATGATTTTTTTTTTAATATAAGGAAGATTAACTTGCAATGTTGTAATACATGGAGAGTCTTACAAGGAGGATGAAAAAGCCTCACTGAAGATGTTTTTGAATAAAATATGAAGAAAATATATGATCTAAGTGTTTTTAAAAATTATTATAATTTATTGGTTGCTATTGTAAAAAAAAAATTTTCTAATTAAGAAGTATTTGGGATGAAGATAATGAGTAAGAAATTGACTGAGAATTAACTTAAAAATGGAAAACCTAAAATATTGTGTGGTTCTCATTTTGAATCAAGGAAAGAAGGAAGCTAAAAGAAATAGTAAATTTACTGTTCTTTACTCATGTTCCCATTCTTCTGTGGCTGAAGAGATAAAAGGGAATATTAATATTATACATTTTTCGAAGAATTTGATTATCTGAGAGGCATGACACTAAGAAAAGCCAAGTAACAAGGGGCAAGCAATTAAAAACTTTTGACCACATATTTTAATTGCTTACAAAACGCTTTTTCATACAACAGATGAGTCTTTAAATTGCCGAAACTTGGACAAAGAAAGTACCATGTCTTGAAAGAGATTAAAAAAATACAGAAAAGAAACCACAAATAAATGGAAAAGTATGTAAAAAAAAAAATACATAAATATGCTCTTAAAACATCAACAAGCAATTGTCCAAACATATAACATGTAAATTTTTGTAGATAGATTTAGGTAGGTAAGTAGGTACATAGATAGATAGATAGTTATTTTATTTGAAACATAATGTCAGATGTTTATGTAGTCTCAAGCTACATGTGTATTGTAAAATGCAATGTTGATGCCAAGGCTTTCAAATTATTGAATTTAAGAAAACTAGCATATAGCATTCTCAGATGGGAGTTCATATTAGAAAACAATAAAAATGTTCCAGAATGAATAATTGTAAATTATATTTAAAATTATTTAATTAAATTTAGATGAAAACTTTATTGCGAAATGGGTATAGTATTCATCTAAGGGTGTATGAAAAACATGTGATAGAATCATGATAATATGCAAGGTGCTTCTATGGGATATAAGAAGACAAGAAGAAAAAAAATTGTTGTGAAAATTATCGTCACATCATAGTTTTGCATCAGTGTTGTGCCACAGGTTCAAAATATTGTATGCTCCTACTTTTGACATGTTGACCAAAAATCTTAATACCAAAGAGTTGTTACATCAAGAAACTGCCTTAATTCCTTTTATAGCCTGAACTGAAGCCTGTTGAGTTCAATGAATTACAAGTAGTCAGGAAAGATCTGAGAAAATATATATATGAGGGAAAAAATATATATATAGGTATATATATAATTGGCATTTTGCAGGATATTAAAGACTTGATGCTTGAAGAACATTGTTATAAGCTGAATTGTGTACACTCAAAATTTGTATGTTGAAAGCTTAATGCTCAGTACCTCTTACTGTGATTATATTTGGAAATAGAGACTTTAAAAATGTAACTAAGGTAAAATGAGTCCAATGGGTGGGCCCTAATCCAATATAAATGGTGTCTTCCTTAGAAGAGGAGAGCAAGTCACATGTCCACAGAGGGAAGTCCATGAGAAACCAGAGAGAGAAGATGGCTATCTGCAAGCCAAAAGGATAGGCCTCAGAAAAAAAGAACTCTGCCAATACATTAATCTCTAATTTGCAGCCTCCAGAAATGCTAGCAAATAAATTTCTGTTGTTTAATCCTACATTTTTATGGCAGTCCTAGCAAACTAATGTAGACATCTTGTTTGGATATAAAACCCATAGTTTGTTCTTTCTTTTCTTAAGATTCTAGAAAATGAAACTCTACTATTGGTTTACTTTGTATGATAGTTTTGAGAAGTACAAACCAGTTTAATTTTCTTGCCCTCATAAGTTACTTAATCTTTAGCCTGGATTTGCTCTGAGAAAATTTTTTTATAACTTTAAAGTCCAGTCACTTTACTAGAAGATGTAGGTGTTTGGGGCAATTTTCCGAGGTACCAATGAACTGTTTTAGAATGAAACTCTGGTCTAGAGAGATTTTGAGTTAAAGTTCTAAATATTACTTCTATTCCTTTGTTTTGATTTTCTGCTTTGGGGACATTAATTATTCATATATTGTATCTCCTTTGTCTGTATCCTATTTCAATTATATTTTCTCTAACCCATTTTCTTTTTTTCTTACTTCATCTCATTTTCATACATAGGCTGTCTTCTGACTGAGGATTCATATCAAGAATATACAAGGAATACAAACAACTTAACAGTGAAAAACAAGTAACTCGATTAACAAATGGGCAAAGTTGAATAGTCATTTCTCAAAGGAGTATACACATGGCCAATAGATACATGAAAAGATGCTCTGTGTCACTCATCATCAGGGAAATGCAAATCAAAACCACAATGAGATGTCAAATAACCAGAGTTAGACTGGCCATTATCAAAAAGACAGAATAACAAATGTTGGCAAAGATGCAGGAAAAGGGAAACCCTCCTACACTGTTGGCGGGACTGTAAATTAGAGCAGTCATTATGCAAAACAGTATGGAGAGTCCTCACATTACAAATAGAACAGCCTTATAATCCAGTAATCTCACTGCTGGTTATATACCCAAAGGAATGGAAATCCTCATGTCAAAGGGATAGCTGCACTCCCATGTTTATCACAGCTCTATTTGCAATAGCAAAAAATTGGAATCAACCTAAATGTCCATTGTTAGATGACTGGCCAAGGAAAATGTGGTATATATACACAATGGAATACTACTCAGCCATAAAAAAGAATGAAATTCTGCCATTTGCAGCCACATGAATGAACTTAGAGAAAATTATTTTAAGTGGAATAAGCCAGGCACAGAAAGAGAAATAATACACATCCTCACTCATAAGTGGGAGGTAAAAATAAATAAATAAGAAAAGAAAAAAAGAAACATACAATAATCCCAATAATACTTCAAACTTTAAAAAGGAAAAAAGAGAACTGAGGCCACCAGAGATGGGAAAGGGGCAGGTGGAGGAGGATAAGCAAGAATTTGGTAAAGGACCACAAAAAATGATTATAGTGTATAATGCTGAATATACTAGTTATCCTGATTTAATATCACTTATTGTACACGGGTATTGATATTCACTGCTATCCCCCACAGATATGTATAATCAATTATGTCACAACAAATAAAAGAAATATTGTTGAGCTAACTGTAAAAAACATTTATCCTAATTTTATTATTTCAGAGTGAAGGTGTTTTAGTTTTCTGAGCTTTTGTTTTTTTGTCCCTATACTCAAATGCTTGTTTAAATATATTTGATTCAGTTTGAAATGCTCTGACAACAGTTGTCTCTAACTTCATGGTTAGTTTTTGAAGCAAATTTCATCACCTGAAATGGGTTGATTACATTTTCTGCTTTGCTTTAGTTGCTTTTATTTTTGTTTTCGTAACAATAGTTTAATATAGATGTGGTCTTTTTTTCTCTTTCTATTAATTATGAGTGCAGGGTTCTTAGCATCCTCTTCTGATAGTTCTGCCACCTTTTATGCTGTTTCTTTTATGAATCTATTGAGAATGGAGAGGAAAATAGACAATTATGTCATATTTCCTTATTTTGTTTCATTGTTATATCTCTAAATCATACTGACACTGGAGGGGAGCTTCTGGGGAGGCTGAATGGCCAACCTCAGCCAACCCCAGCCCACCCCATCCTCTTGACTCCACCACAGGAAAGAATTCAAGAGTAGAGTTGCATCAAAAGTGAAAGCAGGTTTAATGCAAAGAATAAGAAATACATACTTCACAGGGAGAGCGTGGCCTAGCTCCAGAGATTGAGTGGTGGTCGCAGCAAGTCTAATATAAAAGTGAGATATACACACTTTGTAGACAAAGTGCAGGCTGGCTCCTGAGTGAATAGCAGCCAACTCAAGGCAAGTTTAACTCAAAAAGTAAGATATACGCACATCACAGGTGAAGTACAGGCTGGCTCCAGAGAGAGTGAGCAACAGCCCTGACTTCCTCCTGGATTCTACTTCTATAATTTGGCTACTTATACATATTCATGCTATCTAATGAATATTCAACTAAGGGATGGTCTCCAATTAAGTAATAGGTTATGTAACAGGCTTTCACACACTCAGTTGTTCTCTTTGGAGCATGTTCATTAGTCAAATTCCACCGAATATACTTAAAATATGTTAGGTGCTATCTAGTGCTTACAGTGGAAGGTCATTTATAGGATAAAATCCTTTCTACTGAGCATGCTCGTCCACTGAGGTTACATAAGTCTGCTGCCTGTGGTCTCAGTCTCCACATGTTGGTGCTGAAAATAGGTGCAAAAAGCAACAGAAGCTCAGGACTGAGAGGAGGGGTTTGAGACCCAGGGGAGTGGCCTGAAATCAACTCCAGAGAAACTGAACACCTCCTATCTCAGTACCATCTTTGCACTGTACTTCAATTCTTTCCCCAACGTAATACTTTCACCACTTAGTCTTGCATTCATATTTCTTCTGCTATGAGAAAACATAGAATTATTTACTCTTCTTAATAATTTTATGGTTTTGGGAAAGATGTAGAGATATTTGAAATTCAGGAACAACTATCATCTTCAAAATTTAATCCACTCTAAATTTTTAAAATAATTTTATGTAACTTTAGTTATCTCCCAGTTTCCTTTTTATTTCTTTAAACATAGTAAGCATATTTTCTTTTTACTCTGTGCCCAATAGTTCCACTGTTTTTGTGATTTTCTTTTTCTACTGCTTTCTCAGTATGTATATATATTTCTGTGCCTGGTTATCTTTGACTGGATCTGATAATTACCTTTGAAAATTTGTTGTGGAACTTACAAAAGGCCTAAGATGAAGAACTCCTCTCCAAATTTTAGGGCATTGATAGTCTATGATCATTTTAATCGAAGCTTATAGTATATGCTCCTCTTACATAGGCCATATATGCCTGGTCTCCAAAAGCACATAAGGGCTAGTCTGTCATCATAATTCTGAATAAATGTATTTTAATTGATATTATTATTCATTTGTTTTGTTTTTCTCCCTCTTGTTTTACCGAGTGTTAGGGAAAAATCCTTAAAATTCCTTTGAGATTTGCAAAGATCGGGTATTCAGGAGTTGAATTTACCTCTAGTTCACCTTACCTCAAAGGTATAGTCCTTTGTGTCCCAGTTTAATATGGAGAGGATATCTTATACAAATCCTTGCCTTGTCCAGGCCCTAGATTTCAATTATTCTCCTTTAGACTTATGAATTAAAATTTAAGTTTGCTGGAGCATCATGTTTTGCAGGACAAAAATACTTGTATGCCCACGTATTTTGCTTACACATCATCTTTCCAGGTTTCCCCCAGAATTTGTCTTGGCAGTTTCCTATTAGCCTGTCAGCAATTCTATATATGCATGTTATTAAAAATAGCAGTTTTTATTGTTTTCCTTGTGAAGTTTGGTTGTAATAAAGAACTTGATCCAAGTTGCTAGAAGCATAGTTCTTCATCTCTGAATCACTAGTACTTGATAGAGTATTAAAAAAACTAAATTGTTAAGGAGTACTCTTATTAATCATTTTTGAGCCTTAGTCAAAAACTACACATTTTACAACTGAATAAATTTTGAATAAAGTTAGTTCTGAAATTCTGAAAATAAATAGTTTTTGGAAAACAAGCATTTCTGCCTTTGGTAAAATTTTAAACTTTAAGGCTTCTGTTAACTTTTAGAACAGTTTTCCTCGTGGTTTAATAATCTCCCCAGTATGAAGCTTTTTTAAAGTAACTTTCATGACTCCTACTAATGTATATCAGCTGGAATTTAGGTTTAGTGATAATGTAACTTAAGAAAGATTATTATTTATGCATGTAAAAATAAGTGGTGTTTAAACTCAGAGAAGCATATTTCTTTAATACCTATAATTAACTCAAATGGTATCAATAATTATCTTCAATGGTAAAGTTTGGTCAAAACATATCAGAGCTCAACATCAGTTTCCTCAAGTGACTTTTCATGTAGCTAAATGATGCATTTAATTTTTGGTGCTGTGGTTCAGTTAAGTCATTTGTAAATACAGATAAAAACAGACAACTCATGAAGTTGTTATAGGACTTTAAAGACATTTACAATGTTTACATAAAGAATACTCCATAAATATTGAGATCCTATGAAAATATCAGAGAGCCTTTATAGAAATCTTACAGAAAATAATAGATAAAATATATCAAGTAGTTGATTTCAGCAGATATAAACAACATGGATACTCATTGACAACTTTGTCACTCTGCATTAAGTACCATTTCTATCTTTTCACTTGTGCTGGACATACTCTAAGATGACCTCCATTGAGTTATGTCTTTGTACAGGTTCTTCTCTTTCTGTGTGAGCAGTACCCATAACTTGCTTTGAAACAATATGCTCTTTCTTGGTTAGCTAATGTTATATTGCAAAAGTGAAGGGATTTTGCAGATATAATTCAAATCCATAATCGATTGGTTTTAAGTAATCAAAAGAAGTATTAGGTTGAGGCTTTTGAGGTAAGAGACTCAAAGCAGCAGAGATATTATTCTGTTGACTCTGAGGCAGCAACTTGCGATGTTATAATGAGGATCACTTGGCAGGGAGTGGCAGGCAATCTCAAGGAGCTGAAGGCCTGAGCCCTACTACTTTGGGAACTGAATTCTGCCAACAACTAGTGAGGTTTTTGAAGTGTATCCCAGGACTCAGATGACATCACAGTTCTGGCCAGTACCACAATTTAAACCTTGTGAGATCATGAAGAGAAGACCCAGTTAAGCAATGCCCAGGCTCCTGACCCACAGAAGCTTTGAGATAATAAATGTGTTTTGATTTAACCTACTAAATTTGCAATATTGTATTATACAGCAGTAGAAAACAAATATGAAGATATTCGCATGTGCTTCCAGAAATACTCATGTGGTAAGAAAATATTCATCATTCAAATACAGCGGGAAGAAAATTTTAGTAAGCCTTTATAAATAAATAATTAAAATATAAAATAACTTAGAATAAAATTAATTAAATCAAATACTATAACATTTTGAGAATTATCTTTTACTAAAGCCAAGAATTAATTATTTACAGTGCCACGGTACTGTATTATGACAAATTAATTTCTGGACTGATCTCTATTATTTAAAAATATTATTTGATTAAAAATTAGTTCATTTTTCTTTAGGAAAATTCATTCAAACAAAACTTTTTATATCTAAGGTAATTACTTTTAATCTTTACCTTGAAAAGTTATTGAGGACATTTTGCTCTATTGCTTTATTTCCTATTCCTTTCTACATATAAGCACAATCACAAACACGCACTTTCATATATTTATAAAATGAGAATACTATTCATATTCTGTATGATCTTTTTTCCAATAAACTATATATCTATACCATTATTTAATATAATGTGTTTCCATAGTAAATATACATCTATGTCAGTATCCTTAAATTTGCTTAATAGTCTTGTGAATTATATCAACATATATTAAACAAATTTCATATTTCTGATTATGTATTTTAAGCTTATTCTTATTTAAAACAAAACTGTAGAAAGCATTTGTGAGCATTTATCTTCATAAATTTTCTGAAAATTTCATTATGCACCTTTCTAAAAATAGAACTTCAAGGTCAAGTATATTTGGAATTATCATATAAGATGTAATATTAATATTATTGTTAATTATACTTAAATAAATAGAATTGCTAGGTATTCTAAAATTCCTCTCAGAAAACATTGTATTAATTTATTCTCACAAATAATATAGAAGAATGTCTCTTCCCTTACTGTATCACCAGCATTAATTATTGGCATTTTTAAAAATTAGGTAAAGACACTGCAAGACTTTGCTAAGGTACTAATTCATGTATTTTGAATACTGGTGATATTGAACAATTCTACTTATATGGACTGTTTTTCTTCATTAACAAAATATTTATTATGCTTTTTGTCCAATTTTTACTGGATTACATTAAATAAATTCACTCCATTTTTCTTAATAACTTTTATAATTTTTTTTTTCTCTAGAATTTTTCCTGGGAACTTGTTTATGGTTTTGGCACCCTGATGGTTGTTAGTAATATTTTTGAAGAAATTGGTGATTTATTCACTTGCTGATTAGTTTCTTCATTCCTAAAATAGAAATGTAAGTATGGGATTGTGCCTTCAAAGACCTTTCCCATCTTTTAGTCTTTTATCTTTTCATTTATTTGCATTTAAACCTCTTAGAATATATATTGATGTAAGGTTTATAAGGTGTCACATTGGGCTTTAACATAGATAGAGATATAATTTTTGAAATAGTTTTATATTATGTCAACACAAATTATAAAATCATTCATACTACTTTGATATCACCTTAATACACATGCATACCATTACAAACATTAAATGCAGTTATAATGAATTATAAATCTAACAACTCCATAATATTACCTTAAAATTATATTTTGTGGACTTTAATAAATTGATTGTATTTTCCCATTTTCTTAGTACTGTCATATATCTTAGCTGGCACAAACTATAGAGGCACTCTGTCATACACTCTGCATCAATGAACAGTACAGCTCTATACTGTAAAGATTTTCAACCAATATGTGCTATATTGTGATATTCTGAACTGGTGTGCTAATGATTTCACTGTGACCTCCCCTGATGCCACTTATTTTATATTCTGATTATATCTGATAAAGAGTATTTTCTCTTGATAGTCTACTAATATGTGAAAATTATGCTATTGAATCTCTGGGGAAAAGAAAAATACATATCATTTTGCAATTAAAATACAAGATTTCTGGTTTCTGATGATCCTTCCAATGAAATTGTTTAGGGAAGATGTGCAAATTGGAGCTGGCATAATTCCTTGGTATCATGAAGTTCTTTGTAAATACCACTGTATCTGAGCAGGATTTATCAATTGCGAGACATTACAGCTAAAGTATCATGACTTAGAGAACATGGAGAGTACACAGGGTGATTATTAAAGTGCCAGTCATTTATCTTAATGGGAACTGTTCTGTCATGTACTCTTGTAACTCATATTCTGTTAAGTTTCCCTATTGACAGAAACTTGTAACCGGCCATTACCCTCCACAAATATGTGTTTATTAGTTGATTTCTGCTCCAGTGATCTGTCTTTCTAATACCAACATGTTCTGACTATCATAGCTTTATAGTTTGTTTTAACACCATCACAATAAATTTTATGACATGCATTATGTCTTATATATGACATATATATTATATATATGAATTCAACTCGTGGTTTTAGATCAGAGTCAAGATATGAATAACAACCAGTTCATTTCAAGCCTTATTTTCTTCTTTCTGGATGACAATATAATATATATTAGTTATTATTACATATTATACCAAAGAAGTTAATTAAAAGAATTATTAAATGTAATTTGTATTTATATGCATAATTAAATGTAATTCAAATGTACATATCATTTGTTATTAAACTGCATTTTCAGTTTTCTTTAAAAACTCACATACAAATTTTCATGTATTTTGAGGAAATGCTTAGTAGAGAATGTTATTTTGAATTATCTAATGAATAACTGCTGTCAGTATTTACTAATGCTGAGCTAAATGATTGCACAAACAAGATTCAAAACAAATTAAATTTTGGTATTTATACCAAGCCTCAGTGTTTTACCAGAGTCCATTTGGAGGTAAGTAAATCAACCTGTCTTTGAAAATGATCATTGTTTAAATGATAGTTACAATAAGATTGGAAACAGGGTCTATTCTATTATTACGATCTTTCTTATGAGTTTTCTTTTTTGCATATTATGAATAAAATAAATATGCTGTTCTCTTTAAAAATGATCCAAAGAAATAGATCAAATTACAATGGTCATTTTATTTATGTATTTTGAATCAGTTGTACCTTTATGTGTTTCCATATATAATTGATTTTATGAATTTTTTATTAATTTTTTTGTTCAAAGGCCATGCATTCTTTATAAACACTTAATTTTAAAATATTCTTTCTAATGATATCATTCTTGTTTGATAAACATGCTTGTGAATACGTAGCACTGCATAGTCACAAATCTTTAAAGATTAGCCATCTTCCTTGTATTATGCATCTCTCATGAGGACAGCAGTTACTGTTATTTTGATTTGGGATTGTTCAGTTAATCACATCTGTATGAATTCTCTGATACACATGAGGAGTCCAGCTCTAGGCCAAAGTCCTTTGTGTTATCTTTCAGGCCTGATCATAGACAATTACAAGGCTTTGCTTGGCAGGCTTCCTGGGGAAAGCTGCCCTCGCCATGCCATACTTGGTGCACAGAGTCGCACATTGCAGTCACTGCAGGGAGTGACATTCAAGGACTCAAGCACCCTAGGGCCAGCCATGCTGACATGCATAATCACATCTGGAGCCCAGACACCTCCTTTTGGAGACCTCTTCATCAGGGAAATTCATACATTTCTACTCCTAGCTCTTCTCCCTCCCTGTCCACAGTCTCCTGGGTCCATAAAATCGCAGAAGCCTTTTGTTCAGGACCCTTCAAGGAGTAAGACAATTCCTCCCATCTACACGCCTTCACCTGACACTCTCCACACTACTGTTCCGTTGGGAAAAATAAACGACTGGGAAACCGGCTCCTATTTTTGTCTATTGCTTACAGAACAAAGGCTACCTTGTCACTTTCGGCTTGGCTCATTGTCCTAATTCATCACCTCCACACCTGGCAGCTCAACAATATAATCAAAACACAAAGAAAAAAGAATAAATTATTTTCAAGGAACTCACCATTTAGTGGTTACTTCTAAAGAGTAAGTTTTAACTAGAATTGAATAAATTAAAGTGTTTCTATATTTTAAATGTCTAAAATGGTTTCTTTGTGAACTAGAAGCAAATATATAAATATAAAACCTTTCCTTGAGCATAATGTAAAACATATTGAGAATGCATAATTAATATTTATTGCCAATATTAGGAATCAGTTGTTTTCAATTGATCCCACAATCTATGTTTTGCTACCAATAACAATTGCAAAAAAATTACACATATCATTTTAGTTTTATACTTATTAATAAAGCAAGACCAGTGGACCAGGTAAGTGACATCATTGACTGTCAACATGTATGAAAATAATGAAATATCTTTCAGAACTTTAGGAAGACTGTCTTTCAAATATTTTATTGATAACAGCCTGTAGAAAAAAATGCAGAGATCTATATCTATATCAATATAACAAAAATATGTCCAGAAGATTCTCTTTGAATTCAAACACATTCATATTTTCAAGTTATTAAATAAAAACAACACTATTTTGATCAATTAATACATGAATTATATACAACCAAAAATATCATAAAATTAGTGAATCATTGGATGGATTGGACATTAAATAGACCATAGCATTTAGCTGGAAGGAGGAAACAGCTGCTACCGAGTTTTGCTGTCTTTACTATCTCAGGACCAGACCATTTCAGGACAACATTTGCTCATCTTCTCTGTATCTGCCTATGACGTCTGTTCGTAAACTTTCTGGTGTCAGGATCACTTCATATCTTTAACACTCATTGCGAGACAGGAAGCTCATCAGGACTGGTGGAAAAGAATCTCAAAAAACATGCTCCTCCATAAAAGCAGGGCAAACTCTGGCAAAAATTGTCATATCAATTTATTCAGAACTCTGAAAACTAACTGTAGAAGGAATGCTTATTCTAAAAAGATGGCTGGATTTCGGGAATGAATGTGGGATTTGTGGCATTTTGACTTGCCTTCATCTCAGCCCCCTCTCCCCAGATGTGTGGGAGCTTTGAAAACCATCAGCCTCATAACTACAGTCACTCATCAAAATAATTAAGATATACTCATCTATAATCTCTTCACATAGGAAACATTTGTCAAAAACTGCTGAAAATGTAAAATTTTATTTCTCATTAGTATATGTTGAATTTATATTAGGTAAAGATATCCTGCTGATGTTGTGTAGCATAAGTGCAAAACGGCATTTGCAGTCAGACAAGCTTAACTTCGTCCAATCTAAAACACCAGAGTAAGTTATTGGTACTGAACAAGTTTACATATGGTGGCTTAAGTCACCCTGGAAGCATGTGTTCATAGAATTAGATGATCAGTTTATTGTGTGAGCCTCCTGCTAACTCTGAAGCAAAAATGCATTATATTCATTATGTTATTTTATTTTTTATGAGTATGTGGTAGCCCATTAAATATAATTAAGTTTGAAAAAAAATGCTGGCTGAATTAGACAATGAAATAATAGTTGTTTCTCAATATAAAATTGCCACATGTGTAGACTTGGCATAAAATTTAAGTTCAATTTGGAGAAGAGAACTCTCTTACGCCACAAAACTAGCCCTTAAAAACTCGGGCTCTCGTTGCAAAAAGCAATGCTTAAATTGAATCTACAAAAAACACTGATCCTCAGAATGAATACTTAAAATGGATTAAAGTAAAAATAAATTCAGCCAGTCTATGAGATTAATTAAAAGTTGAATCTAAAAGATTGTTGATGTAGAGATCATACTAAGAAAACTTGACATCAGGATTTTGGGTGATATTTCATATACTAGGTAGGGTTATTTTGCAATTCACTTACATAGTTGTGTTTAGAAAATTAAATTACCTGAAGTTGTACCAGAAAACCAGCATTTAGGGTATGGTTCTTGCCTACACAGAACGTAAAATATAATTGAGGAAGAAAAGAGACACATACACAATAAAGTTATACAGAATTTTAAACAATTAAACAAGGCATAAATATTAAAGTAAAGGTTTAATGTATGGCAGGGGAGTATATCAATGGCTGGAATGATTGAGGTATAGAAATGACATTAGATTGAGTGACTAGGGATAGCAATGTGTATCTTGCAAGCTAAAAACAATCTTTAGGATTTTTTCTCTTTACCACTAGTTGAGAGTTTTATTTAAGGCAAAAAAAGTAAGAGCACTTTATTCCTGTTCCATAATTCGTATTAGGCAAGATATTTCTTTTTATCTCTGACTTTTAATCTTAAAGGTAATTTGTATTTTAGAATTTATGGTAGGAATTTTGAACTAATGCACATGGGTAAAATATAATATAAAGAAAATATTAAGTGCCATTACAAAATTTAATTTAAAATAGTTACCTTTGCCTTTTAATCTGCTGATATTTATTTTGGGAAACCCTATTGACTCTGTAGTAGGAATATACATCCAAATGCTTAAAATGATTATCATAATAGAAGAAACACGACTAATAGTTCAATACAGAGTTACATTGGTATGCATACAATCTGTTTCATTGCTGAAAATTAATATTAATTACTGTAAGAAAAGACATCCAACTGACATTTTCACCTATCATTTCTTTATCTAAGGTGGAGATGTATATGTACACAAGTCTTTTCAAAGACAAATGTTTTACTGAAATATAATTGTATTAAACTTTCATAGACTGAGAAAGATCAGGCCAATGAGAAGAATATTACTATACAAGGGTACTTCAAAAGGTTTGTAGAAAATGGAATTAAAAGATAATATAAATCTTTACATAAATTTTTTGAAGACCCTTTGTATTTTTTCTCTTATTTCTAAAATGGCTGATACTAATTAAAAATTCTGCAGACCTTAACTCTATGCTTTGAAATTATATGCATTTTTCCTCTCTAATATGCTACTTACTTATGAATGCTATTTAAATTTTCTGAACTAAATATTAAGACTCTTTAACTCAATGAAGGATTAATAATTAATAGAAGTAACAAAAGTGAAAATCGGAAGTGTAATATTTATTAAGTGTGGAAATTTAATTCTTATGAAATATTCACAGTTAAATTATTAAAATTTTATTTGGACATTTAAGTGATTATTTTCCAGTTGTAAATAAACAGATGCAGACATTGTTCAGTTTTTCTGTCAGATGTAGATCTATTCCAAATTGTCCAATGTCCACTAATTGGTAAGAGATGTGGTGAGTTCTCCCCAAAATATCACAAGATAAATGAGTTGAACACGTTTAACTACCCTCTCTTTTGCAAACATTTCATATGTGAAATTTTCTAAGTAGATAGACTTCTTAAAATGCTTTGACTTTGACATGTGTAATGCAAATTGCCTTTGAAATTCTGTTGCTGTAACTGATGACTGAAGGTCAGACCAAAATGTAAGAAAAATTAATTAAAAATAAATATTGCTTCAGTAATAATTTTGAACAGCTCTGAATGGCTTCAGGGCAGTAAGAAATTTTGATTAATATTTTAAGTTGTGAATAGGAGGTAGCTTTAAGAAAATATGCACTGGAGGGGTAACCGCTCGTGTAAATGATGCGACCTCATCGATGGCTTTGATGAGATATTTTGGGTTGAAGCTTTTCATCAAAGCTAGGGTGTGTAATCGGCAACAGAGGAATAAAACATGTCCCTTTTCTTGCTTGATTGGAAAGACTGAAAAAAGCAATTACTAACCTGACTATTTTAATTGGAGAACACAAAAATTTCTGAATGATAAGGTGTCTTTGAAGTATTTAGTCTTATGAAAGGATTCCAATATAGCTTTGATATCTACTGAATGAATTGTTATACAGAATGAATGAAACAATGTACAAGAAAATACTTGAATAATAGTAATAGAGCCTCTCATTGTACTGTTGCTGCTGCTGTTTGGTTTCTGAATGTTTTAGATGAAGTATTTGCATGAGCCAGAGATAGACTGTTCTATGCAGTTTCACCATTCAGTCATATCCCCTTATCCATGGATGATAAAGTCCAAGACTCCCAGTGGATGCCTGAAACCATGGATAGTACCACACCCCATATATACTGTTTTTTCCTACACATACTTCTTATGATAAGGTTTAAGTAAGCATCAATCATGCACTGTGTCAGTAAGTTTTGCAGTTTGAGGTGCAACAGCAAAACTAGCACAAATTTATTTTTCTTTCTTCACGCGTTCATGGATAGAAGATTCTTCCTCACTATAGATCTTAGAAGCTCAAAATATGATTTTTTTTCTTTCCTTATTAGGTCGAGACCTTCCACTTTTCACTTAAGAGAAGCACTTTATAGCTTCTCTTGGGCATACCCGAATTGCCAACATCACTACTCTTGTGCTTTGAGGCCATTATGAAGTAAAATAAGGGAGACTTGAACGCAAGCACTGCGATACTGCCAGTCTATCTGAGGATATCTACTAACTGGACAGGAGTATCTACAGCGTCGATGTACTGGACAGAGGATGATTTGTTTTCCCAGTGGGGTGGAATGGTGCAAGACATCATGAGATTTCATCACACTACTCAAAATGGTGTGCATTTTAAAACTTATAAATTACTTATTTCTGGAATTTTCCATTTAATATTTTTGGGCCACTGTAATCCACTGGTAAGTAAAACAACAGAAAGCAAAACATCAAGTGAGAGTGGGTGGGTACTGAAGTTAATTATCTGTTTCAGAGCCCCTGTACTATTTGGTACAGTGGTATATGAAGCATCAAACTCAAGGCCAAAAGTTTTAAACTGAAGAGTGGATTGCAGTCTGCTCTGCATGTGTGAGACTTGGAAGTTGTCAGAATCATTTCCTTAGATTTTATTAGCCATTAGTTATTATACCAATAACATATAATTAACAATAGATTTTATTAATAAATATTATATATTAATAACACATCATATATCATATACATTGTATTGTATGTATTCTTCAAATGATACACAACATGTATTAAGTATATTATATTATTAATTAAAGCAATTTCAAAATATTAAACTGGGGAGGGAAAGCAGCAATAATCTGATCCTAATAAAAATCAAAGATCTGAAATTGTTCCCATATGAACATTAGTTATTCTTTAGAAAAGGCAGAGATGGAGCTTTGCCAGTAGCAATAGACCATCTCAGCTAGTGGCTTCTTCTCCAAAAGGAGCCAATACATATGAATCTCACAGGCAATTATGCCATCATTGTTCTCAATCATTTGTGAACCTGAGAAATTCCCTGTAAGACAAAAAATAAATTTTCAATTTGGAAAATTATGTTGAAATGAAAGCCTTGCAAGGTTTTACGGGATTTTATCTCAATTTTATGATTCTGAAAGGGTCATGACAACCATATTCATTCTTTGTCTATCTTGAATAAAATGATCCAAAACACAACCAGTGACATGAAACAAA
This sequence comes from Cynocephalus volans, assembly GCF_027409185.1. Lineage (NCBI taxonomy): Eukaryota > Metazoa > Chordata > Mammalia > Dermoptera > Cynocephalidae > Cynocephalus > Cynocephalus volans. Next base: position 59,829,186 of record NC_084472.1, read on the forward strand.
TACAGCAAAATAAGCAGTTAATATCATTTGGTTCCTCAAACAAACAAGATTTGTATCAGTACAAGTTATTTTACTTTTGGTAATACAGAGCTTTTGTTGTAATAAATTTGAGTAAAATCACCAAAACAAGTTGTAGAGGATTCTTAAAACAAATGTACTTCACAGGGCCTGGTTTTCCAAAGCCTTGCAGTTTCAAATATTGACCTTGCAAAGGACAGGAAATTTTCCTCAGGCTATAAAGTCTCTGGTGTAAGATAAAGATTGTGGCACAGCAAGGTAGCTGGCTCAAAGACAGACTAGTTACTGATTGATATGTGTAGATACAGGGAAGCTGTGGAGAGAGAAGGAATGTTTGCTAAGATCAAGCTTTTGTTAATAGATCACTTAATTGCCTTAATGGAATGTCATCTGACTTGTTTCACTGAAAGTTACCAGCCTATATTGTTAAACTATAACCCCACCTATGTTCTCTTCCTGTAACTTCTTGGGCTGAAGAATAAATGCAGGGGAAAAAAACCCAATTCAGGGTTAATTTCCCAAGGAAAGGATGCCTCTCGCTTGAGGGTTCTGGGGAGGTTAACCATTATGGGTTTTCTCACTGCTCAGAAGAGATGGACTTTGAGTAATCCTTTGTGGCTCCATCACCCAGGGGAAGTGGGGTGTCAAATCCATGGGGGGGCAAAGCAACAGCAAGTAATAAGAGGAAAAGAAAAACGGTGATGTGAATTTTACACAAAACCAATACAAACTAGACCAACAAAACTAGATATTCTAATTTCCTGCCAATTTTATTTTACATATTACTGCTAAGTAGTATCACCAATATTAAGGAACAATAGTTATTATTTATTAATTTACTGTCCCATATCCAAAATTCTCTGCCAAGAATACTTATTTTGTAAATAACATACCAAGGAAAATTTATACATACTTAGCTTGAAACTGCAGGACAAGAGATTTTTTTAAGATAATATATTTTAGCATTTGTAAGAACATCTAATTTAAAAGAAGAAACACAAATGTATGTAACTTTTCATAAAGTAATTCATTATTATTGAACTCCGTAGGGATTCTTTTCTGTATGAGGATTCCTTTTGATATGTTATATCCCCTTAAAGACAAAGATAATTGTATGATAAATTCAAAGATCCACAAATGTTTAAAATAAGTGTCTGGCTTTTAACAGTAAAAAATAATACAATACCTAACTTAAAATGACATCTGGCTAGCAAATCCATCCAAAGCTCTTCTAGCTTTTTCCACACACTTCCCATTCACCACATATAAAAATAGAAATAGAATAAACCTATGGGAGCATCAAAAGCTAGCATTTAGAGTTTTGATACCTCAAGAATCGGAGAGGAATTTTTAAAATTGTAGACTACCTAAACTAGGTTGCTCAAAATGTAAGGGCAGTATCATCTGAAATTAGGTCAAACGTGCTCTGCATTTTCAAATTTCCTGTCTCACTTTTCCAAGTCATTCACAACAATGCCATCTGAGCCAAATGGAACTTTGGACATCTGTTTCTTCACTTCATGGCCATGGATCTTACCACTAGCCAAAAGTGTTGATGCCATGATGGCAACTTCACCTAAATCTTTCATTTTTGGGGGGAAAATGTAACTCTTTGCATAACAAGTAAAAAACAATTAAATCAATGTTATAATACACGTACATATAATTTGGTAGAAAATTCTTCCAAATTAAGACATATATGCAGGGCAAATACAGGGTATTATCGGGAAGCCATGCATTTCAATGTTAAAAACTCCACTTTTATCCTATTGTTCAGTGTACAAAAGAGCCTATACTTAAGAACTAGTCAGAAAATAGTATATATAAGAGCAAACATATACAATGGACCACTATGCCTCAACTCAGCACACCACCTATAAAAAGATTTGCAGTCATTAATATTGTATCTTTTTAGATTTAAAAACAGTCTCTTGGGATCTAAACATTTTATAAGCAGCGAAGATTCTTCAAAGTGGATAATATGGTTGGAGTGAGATTTCATTTTAGTCCTACACAGCCAAATTTGAGGAAAACGTTTGTGTTTAGGCCTTAGAATTACCCTTCCTTGTCAGCTTATGTTTTTATTCTTTTGAAGTGCATTCCCAGAACACAATTAAACAGAGAATGGAGCCAAGGGCAATCCAAGCCCATATTCAACAATCTCTTGCTCAAAGAGACCAACCAACATGAAGACAAATTAAATAAAACAAAATAAAAAATGAAAACAAAAACAAAAAAACTGAAAAGGAAACTTTTCTCTGAAGTCTGAGTAAGAAGACACCTCAGAAAATTATTTAATTCTTAATATATGGGTTAGAAGACATTGTTTGAAAACTCTTTGGCAGTTTAAAGTAAAGCAGTATGAATTCAATACCAAGTTAGAAAATTTTAAAGCATTAACATGTGAATTAAAAACAGCAGAATTAAAAGTATAATGATACTAGTGAAATGAATACATGCCAATAAAAAAAAAAGTATTAAAATGGTTAAATCAATAGATAAAGCAGGATTGAGAATGAAATGCATCAATTGGAAATATAAAGTTCAAATTCATGAAGATTTCTCAAAATGTAGAAGAAAATAACTGGATTAAAATACATGGTTAAGATGCTATCATATTCCAAGCAACAAGCAACAATCAAAGCTCCTTCTAAGTAAACGGTTCCTCAGTTTTATAAAGATCAAGATGAAAACATCAACAGAGATTAATGTGTTATAGAAAAAAATAAATTTAAAAAGGTTGATCATTAACATATTCTACAATATTTTAAATTGAAATTATTTAACAAAAAATAATACAAATACCCAGTCATTTCAACATTGTTTTCCAAATAATGTCACTTTTAAATTTAATTAAATCTAATATACCATATTTTCTTTTTTTTTTCTATTGAGAACTCTTTGCTTACTCGATTTTCACTTATTTTGATTATGTTCATGGTTTCTTTTAACATTTTGAGAAAATCGAGCATATATATAACAGGTGCTTACATGTCCTTGCCTCTTAACTCCAGTATTTTCTATCATTTTCTGGCTCTTTATGTTAGATAATCCTGAAACACAACTTACTTTTTAGGAAATATATAGTAAACTTTTATTACATGCTGAAATTATGATTGACTATACATGGTTGAATACAGAATTTTGTTGTATTTTAAAAATGATGTTGGACTTTGTTTTAGCTACAACTTCCAGAAAATAGTGGCAAATATAAGATAATGTTCTAAAATTCTTCCTGTGCAAGAGTATATAATAAAACCCCTAGTTGTAAAATACTTTTTTATTTTCAATATTTTATGTGTCTTTGAGTTTATAATTCAAAACCTCATGTGGAAAAATACATATAGAAACACTATTAGTTGTTTTGTTTCGTGAAATCATTTCTTTATGGAATCATTGCATATGGATATTAGAAAAAAAGGTGTAAAGTCAACTAATAACAATTTTCTAGTTTCGAGGTTAAAATGTACAGGTCAAAAAGCATAATTCTGTTACAGAGGGAATAGACTCACAGAGTGGTACCACAGAGCCCACCCTTCTTCTAGAATGTCCCTCTATGGTATCAAATTCTCCCTTTTAATGGTATGGGTTTATTCTTCCCAATCTAGAAGGACAGAAAAATGTAGATTAGATTTTCATAAAGAGCCTTGTGGACTACATATTCTGAATGTCTAAGAACTGACCAAAGAAGGAAAAAAATAGATCATAGAGTACTTTTAAAAAAGCAGGTATGAGTGGAGGATTTTCTTGGTTTTTGGAAGAGTAAATGCATTTTCTTCTTTTTTTTCTTTTTAAAAATATCGGTTATGGATAGTCATCACGGCATATTTTCTTTTTTCTTTTTTTTCTTTTTTTGCACTGACTTTAATTGAATTACATCTAGAGCCATTTTGGTGTTTTATATCAAATTTACAAAATCAAGTTTAAACAGCTAATGCCCAATACGGAGACACTCCAATCCCGGATATTTTATTACCAGAGTGAGCGTAGCAAGAGATTAAATTGAGAATAATTTTGCACAAAGTACAGTAGAATTCCAGAATTAGATTAAAATGGTTTGAAATATGTAATTAAATTTAAGCAAATTAAGATATTAGTTGATGTCTGTCTTTCTATAGTGTATCATTTGTTTTGTTAATAATTAGCAATTTGATCAATTTAATAAAAAAAATACTTATTAGAAACAAATAATGAAGAGTGGGTCAGGCTGCTTGTAACAATTATCCACATTCGTTTCATGCTTGTTTATTGGGTCTGGCTTCTCTTTCTAAACATCTGTTTTCTATAGAGTATTGGTACAATAACAAATATAGCAACCTATAAACAAAGTGTGATATATGTTCTTTTGGGGTAAAGCACGGCATAATTTATTAAACTACTAAAAAAGAATAAGTGAAGAGATCTGAATTGCACTTGTGGTTCTATAACTAATTATGTAAACTTATTTAGGTGTTCATACATGTGTCGAGATTAAACTCCTAAGATTTCTCTCTGCTAAAATGTTCTAATTATCCACGTTAAGTTCTTTAGGTACCAGCCTTCTGGAAACAACTGTTAAAAGATTTAATTACCTAGAGAGAATTGCTATATTTTGATAAAAATGTATTTATCAACTACTGCCTTACAAGAAACTATATAAAATATTATATGAAATATTAAAACTTTGTTAAATCTGGGGAATATCCTGGAAGAATGGTTAGAATGGGTGGTATATGAAGGAGATATATTATTTATTTCCAAAATTAGGTAATTTATTGAAATTATCTGATTTTGGTCAAGTTTTCTATTTTCTATATCATTTTAGATACATTTTATTCATGAGAAACACTTTAAAACAATATGTAATATATTTCAACTGAATTGTTTTAGAAAAGTAGGCTGATCACACCGCATCCCCTAGATAACCGAAAGCACTAACGATAACAGAAAAATAAAGCCAAACAATAAATGCTAAAACAGCAATTTGTGTGATGTAGAACATTAACTAAAATCTTAAAACAGTTTGTATGCCAGGTATGTATCAAACTGCAGATGCCATGTTAAATATATTCACTGATGGAGATTACATGTCACGCAGAAAGGTCTTTTAAGGAAACTTCCAAGGGGATGAGCGATAATCATAAATCAGCCAAATGATCCTCCTCTCTGGCTGATGAAAGGAAATTCTCCTTAAGATCAATCATCGTGAACAAGCTGACAGCAAAGCAGCCTTGCTACTGATCTTGTGCCAGGCTACGTGGAAGATTTCACACATCCTTGAAACGTAACTGAAGGAAGTGCTTTTTACAAGGGTATAGGGAAAATACAGCCAAAAAGTCAAGTTAAGAAACAAGGGGAACAGAGTCAAACAGGATATCTGTGGTTATGCACCTGGGCCCCGGCCCGAGGCAAAGGGCGGATAGTTCCCAGAAATAGACAAGTCAGTTAAAGTTTCAAGAGTGCCCCTCAGCTGTTTCAAGGACTCCCACTTGACCGAAGTTCACCCCTGGCTTGATTTAAACTAACCAATTACCTTGCTTCTCGCTTCTGTACCCGCGCTTTTTGCTATAAAAAGGACCCAGGAGCTCTACTCGGCGCGCCAGTCTTTCGAAAGACTGAGTCGCCCGGGTACCTGTGTGTTCAATAAACCTCTTGTTTTTGCATCCGAAGCCGTGGTCTCGCTGTTCCTTGGGAGGGTCTCCCTGAACTGACTGACTACCCACTGCGGGAGTCTTTCATTTGGGGGCTCGTCCGGGATCGGAGACCCCCACCCAGGGACCACCGACCCACCAACGGGAGGTAAGCTGGCCAGCAGTCGTTCTGTGTCTCGTTTCTGTGTCTCGTCTCTGTGTCTGACTCAGTGATTTCGACTGTCTTTTCTGAGCGCGCGCATTTTGGTTTCAGTTTGTTCCGGGTTAGTCGCTCTGGGAGCGAAGTGCGGGTAGCGAACAGACGTGTTCGGGGGCTCGCCACCCGGCAATCCTGGGAGACGTCCCAGGATCAGGGGAGGACCAGGGACGCCTGGTGGACCCCTTGGCAGAGGATTATTGTGTTTTGGTCTCACCGCGTCTCGGGAGGCGCGCTCTGCCATCGGACTCTTTCTTCTATTTCTACGGCACTCGGTCTCGTCGCCGTTTCTGGTTTCTTTTTGTCTTAGTTGTGATAGGTCTTTGCGTCGTCGTTCCCCTATTGGAAATTTTCGAGATGGGGCAAAGTGCCCTTACGCCCCTCTCCCTTACTCTAGATCATTGGAAAGATGTCAAAGCCAGGGCTCACAATCTGTCCATGGAGATCAAAAAAGGAAAATGGCAGACTTTCTGTTCGTCTGAGTGGCCCACATTCGGCGTAGGTTGGCCGCCAGAGGGAACCTTTGATCTTACTGTCATTTTTGCAGTTAAAAAGATTGTTTTTCAGGAGACCGGAGGACACCCGGACCAGGTTGCCTGTGTCGTGGTATGGCAAGACCTCGCCCAGAATCCCCCTCCCTGGGTGCCACCCTCCAGCAAAGTCGCTGTTGTTTCGGGATCAGAAAATACTCAAAGGCCACCTACAAGGAAGCCTTCCGCCCCTCCCCAACCCCCCGTCCTCCCGACACCAGATGACCTATTTTCTCTCTCTGAAACCCCACCTTACCCGGCGGCTCCGCTGCCCCCTCTGGCCCCTCAGGGAAACAGATCGGCACCAGGCCGAGCGCCCGGTGATCCTAGCCCTGAGGGACCGGCTGCGGGGACTAGGAGCCGCCAACCTCGCAGTCCGAGAGACGGCTCCGGTCCTGACTCCACCGTAGCTTTGCCCCTCCGAGCCATAGGGCCCCCAGCTGAGCCTAATGGCTTGGTCCCTCTACAGTATTGGCCTTTTTCCTCAGCAGATCTTTACAATTGGAAGTCTAACCACCCGTCTTTTTCTGAAAAACCAGCAGGACTCACGGGACTTCTTGAGTCCCTTATGTTCTCTCACCAGCCCACTTGGGACGATTGCCAACAGCTACTCCAGATCCTCTTCACCACTGAAGAGCGAGAAAGGATTCTTCTGGAGGCCCGCAAGAACGTTCTCGGGGACAACGGGGCCCCTACACAACTCGAGAACCTCATTAATGAGGCCTTCCCCCTCAATCGACCTCAATGGGATTACAACACGGCCGAAGGTAGGGAGCGTCTTCTGGTCTACCGCCGGACTCTAGTGGCAGGTCTCAAAGGGGCAGCCCGGCGCCCCACCAATTTGGCTAAGGTAAGAGAGGTCTTGCAGGGACCGGTAGAACCCCCCTCGGTTTTCTTGGAACGCCTGATGGAGGCATATAGGAGATACACTCCGTTTGACCCCTCTTCTGAGGGACAGCAGGCGGCAGTTGCAATGGCCTTCATCGGACAGGCAGCCCCAGATATCAAGAAAAAGTTGCAGAGGCTAGAGGGGCTCCAAGATTATTCCTTACAAGATTTAGTGAGAGAGGCAGAAAAGGTGTACCACAAGAGAGAGACAGAAGAGGAAAAACAAGAAAGAGAAAAAAGAGAGACAGAAGAGAGAGAGAGACGGCGCGATAGGCGCCAAGAAAAAAAACTTGACTAGGATTTTGGCCGCAGTGGTAGGTGAAAGAGGGTCTAGAGATAGGCAGACAGGGAACCTGAGCAACCGGGCAAAGAAAACACCTAGGGATGGAAGACCCCCTCTAGACAAAGACCAATGCGCGTACTGTAAAGAGAAGGGTCACTGGGCAAGAGAATGTCCCCGGAAAAAGAACATCAGAGAAGCCAAGGTTCTATCCCTAGACGACTAGGGGAGTCAAGGTTCGGACCCCCTCCCCGAACCTAGGGTAACATTGACAGTGGAGGGGACCCCCATCGAGTTTCTGGTCGATACCGGGGCTGAACATTCGGTGTTGACCCAACCCATGGGGAAGGTAGGGTCCAGGCGGACAGTCGTAGTAGGAGCAACCGGCAGCAAAGTCTACCCCTGGACCACACAAAGACTTTTAAAGGTTGGACATAAACAAGTGACCCATTCCTTTTTGGTCATACCTGAGTGCCCTGCTCCTCTGTTGGGCCGGGACATTCTGACCAAACTAAAGGCCCAAATCCAGTTTTCTACAGAGGGCCCACAAGTAACATGGGGAGATCACTCTACCATGTGCTTGGTCCTAAACCTAGAAGAAGAATACCGGCTGTATGAAAAGCCGGCCTCTCCCTCCATCGACCCATCCTGGCTCCAACTTTTTCCCACCGTATGGGCAGAAAAGACAGGTATGGGACTGGCCAATAACGTCCCACCAGTAGTAGTAGAGCTGAAATCGGGTGCCTCACCGGTGGCCGTCCGACAGTATCCAATGACTAAAGAAGCCCGGGAAGGCATCAGACCCCACATCCAAAGGTTCTTAGACCTAGGGGTCTTAGTGCCCTGCCAGTCGCCCTGGAACACCCCTCTGCTACCAGTAAAAAAGCCAGGGACCAATGACTATCGGCCAGTCCAAGACTTGAGAGAAATTAACAAAAGGGTGCAAGACATTCATCCCTCAGTCCCAAACCCATACAGCCTCCTGAGTTCCCTTCCGCCTAGTCACACTTGGTACTCAGTCTTGGATCTCAAGGATGCCTTTTTTTGCCTCAAACTACACCCCAACAGCCAGCCACTGTTCGCGTTCGAGTGGAGAGACCCAGAAAAAGGTAACGCTGGTCAGCTGACCTGGACACGGCTGCCACAGGGGTTCAAGAACTCACCCACTCTCTTCGACGAGGCCCTCCACCGGGATTTAACTCCTTTTAGGGCTCTCAACCCCCAGGTCATATTACTCCAATATGTGGACGACCTCCTAGTGGCAGCTCCCACATATGAAGGCTGCAAAAGAGGGACACAAAAGCTCTTGCAGGAACTGAGTAAGTTGGGGTACCGGGTATCAGCTAAAAAGGCCCAGTTATGCCAGAAAGAGGTCACCTATTTGGGGTACCTGCTCAAGGAGGGAAAAAGATGGCTGACCCCGGCCCGGAAAGCTACAGTTATGAAGATCCCTACTCCCACAACCCCCAGGCAGGTCCGCGAATTTCTGGGTACTGCCGGATTCTGCAGGCTCTGGATTCCTGGGTTTGCTTCCCTGGCTGCACCCTTGTACCCCCTGACAAGGGAAAACATTCCTTTTACCTGGACTGAGGAGCATCAAAAGGCTTTTGACCACATAAAAAAAGCCTTGCTGTCTGCCCCCGCCTTGGCTCTCCCAGACCTCACCAAACCATTTACTCTATACGTAGATGAAAGAGCCGGTGTAGCCCGAGGAGTGCTTACTCAGACCCTAGGACCATGGCGACGGCCAGTAGCTTATCTATCAAAAAAACTGGATCCAGTGGCCAGTGGGTGGCCAACCTGCCTAAAAGCGGTTGCTGCAGTGGCACTCCTCCTCAAAGACGCTGATAAGTTAACCTTGGGGCAAAATGTGACTGTGATTGCTTCCCACAGCCTCGAAAGTATTGTGCGGCAGCCCCCCAATCGGTGGATGACCAATGCCAGAATGACTCATTACCAGAGTTTGCTGCTAAACGAAAGGATATCTTTCGCGCCCCCTGCTGTCCTGAACCCAGCTACCCTACTACCAGTCGAGTCAGAATCCACCCCAGTACACCAATGCTCAGAAATCCTTGCTGAAGAAGCTGGGACTCGACGGGACCTGAAGGACCAGCCATTGCCCGGAGTGCCTGCCTGGTATACAGACGGTAGCAGCTTCATTGTGGAAGGTAAGCGGAGAGCAGGGGCCGCCATCGTAGATGGCAAACGGACGGTATGGGCAAGCAGCCTGCCAGAAGGGACATCAGCCCAGAAGGCCGAGCTAATCGCCTTGACGCAGGCATTACGCCTAGCCGAAGGAAAAAACATCAACATCTACACGGACAGCAGGTCGCCATTATCCACTGCCCGGGCCACCAGAGAGGAAATAACCCTGTGGCGGCCGGGAACCGGAGGGCCGACGAGGCTGCAAAACAAGCCGCCCTGTCGGTCAGGGTGCTAGCAGAAACTATAAAGCTTCAAGAGCCAATCGAGCCTGCTCAAGCTAGGACCAAGCCAAGAGAGCTCACTCCTGACCAGGGAAAAGAATTCATTTAGCGGTTACATCAGCTAACACACTTAGGACCAGAAAAGCTCCTTCAACTAACGAGCCGCACCAGCCTCTCCATCCCGAATCTCCGGTCCACCGTTCAAGAAGTCGCCAATCGGTGTCCGGCTTGTGCCATGACTAATGCGACTACCACCTACCGAGAGACCGGAAAAAGACAACGGGGAGATCGACCCGGCGTATACTGGGAAGTAGACTTTACAGAGGTAAAGCCTGGCCGGTATGGGAACAGGTATCTGCTAGTATTTGTAGATACTTTCTCTGGATGGGTAGAAGCTTTCCCTACCAAAACTGAAACGGCCCTGACTGTATGTAAAAAGATACTAGAAGAAATCCTGCCCCGTTTCGGGATCCCTAAGGTGATCGGGTCAGATAATGGCCCAGCCTTTGTTGCTCAGGTAAGCCAGGGACTGGCCACACAACTGGGAATAAATTGGAAATTACATTGTGCGTATAGGCCCCAGAGCTCAGGTCAAGTAGAGAGAATGAATAGAACCATCAAAGAGACCTTAACTAAATTGGCCTTAGAGACCGGTGGAAAAGACTGGGTGGCCCTCCTTCCCTTAGCGCTGTTCAGAGCCAGGAATACCCCTGGCCAGCTTGGTCTGACCCCTTATGAAATCCTCCACGGGGGACCCCCCCCCATACTTGAGTTGGGAGGAACACTGGGTCCCGATGATAACTTTCTTCCTGTCTTATTTACTCACTTAAAGGCTTTAGAAGTTGTAAAAACCCAGATCTGGGACCAGATCAAGGAGGTATACGAGCCAGGTGCCGTGGCCATCCCTCATCCGTTCCAGGTCGGAGACCAAGTGCTGGTCAGACGCCATCGACCCAGCAACCTTGAGCCTCGGTGGAAAGGCCCGTATCTGGTATTGCTGACCACCCCGACCGCAGTAAAAGTTGATGGCATTGCAGCCTGGGTACATGCTTCTCACCTCAAGCCTGCGCCACCCTCCGTACCAGATGAATCCTGGGAGCTGGAGAGGACTGATAATCCTCTTAAGTTGCGCATTCGGCGGCGGCGGAGCAAGCCTACCAAGTAATAACCCTAACCAGCCCAACACCCTCACCTGGCAGGTACTGTCCCAAACTGGAAAGGTTGTCTGGTTCAAGACAGAAGTCCACCCCCTTTGGACTTGGTGGCCCTCCCTTACCCCTGATATATGTGCCCTGGCGGCGGGTCTCGAGGCTTGGGATATTCCAGAAATTGATGCACCGGCCTCTAAAAGAGTCAGGCCTCCTGACTCAAACTATGAAAATGCTTATAACCAGATCAAATAACTCCCCTTGGTTGACCACCCTACTGTCAACCATCGCCGGGCCCCTATTACTCCTCCTTCTGTTGTTCACCCTTGGGCCCTACGTCATCAATAGACTAGTCCAATTCATCAATGATAGGGTAAGTGCAGTTAAGATTCTGGTCCTTAGGCAAAAATACCAAACCTTAAATGGCGAAGATAACTTTTAATTCCGCTCTAAGATTAGAGCGATCCACAAGAGAAATGGGGGAATGAAGGAAGTGCTTTTTACAAGGGTATAGGGAAAATACAGCCAAAAAGTCAAGTTAAGAAACAAGGGGAACAGAGTCAAACAGGATATCTGTGGTTATGCACCTGGGCCCCGGCCCGAGGCAAAGGGCGGATAGTTCCCAGAAATAGACAAGTCAGTTAAAGTTTCAAGAGTGCCCCTCAGCTGTTTCAAGGACTCCCACTTGACCGAAGTTCACCCCTGGCTTGATTTAAACTAACCAATTACCTTGCTTCTCGCTTCTGTACCCGCGCTTTTTGCTATAAAAAGGACCCAGGAGCTCTACTCGGCGCGCCAGTCTTTCGAAAGACTGAGTCGCCCGGGTACCTGTGTGTTCAATAAACCTCTTGTTTTTGCATCCGAAGCCGTGGTCTCGCTGTTCCTTGGGAGGGTCTCCCTGAACTGACTGACTACCCACTGCGGGAGTCTTTCAGTAACTAGTGTAAAAATTGCACACTTCTTACATAAAAGATTTGATTCAGAGACAGAGAAAAAAAGAGAGAGACTAAGATAGCCTTTTGACCCCAGAAAAGGGAGAGCATAAAGCTCTGCAAAAGAGAGATTTTTTTTTTGTTTTGTTTGTTTTGTTTTTCTCTTTGTAAATGTTAGGAGGAGATTTAGAGACAAGAGAGATAAGGGGGGTTCAGTACGGAAGAGGCAGGAGAAGTAGGTCAGCTTCATATTGTGATAGAACCTCCACAATCTGCTAACCTCAACTCACTAGCGAGGTAGGACTCACTGGAGAGTCAGTGCCAAGAAACTGATTGAAGCCATTTAACCCCCCTAAAACCTCCATCATCAACTCTCCTATATACGTTGTTTAATATGGAAAATCGCCATCTTTCTCATTATTGCATAAATTGCTGTGTATCAAGAAGCTCAGGCCTACCTTACAAATAGATTATGGCTCCTAAAACCCTTCCTCCATATAGAAACTCTAGTGCACCAATGCACTTGTAAATAAAGACTGAATAATTCAGTTAAGTGCTTTTCAAAATAGAAAAGACTTTTGCTGGAATCACAGAAAAGTTACATGCTTTACCCATAATTTAAAGATATGTTTAGTTTAAGTCTGGCAATTCATTTTTAATGATCCCTATTAGCCATCAGCTTAAAGACATTTGTGCGTACTCAGGCTGGGTTGAGGAAACAGCCTGTGGTGGGAACATTGCTGACTGTTGCTACAAAGAAACCTGGGTTGTATTCTTGGCTCTGCTACTAACTAGCTCCTGGATGTTGAGTAAGTTCCTTAATCATTTTTAACGTCAGTTTTCTTAGCTTCAAAAAGAAAGTCTTGCCCTTGATAAAACCTAAAGTTCTATGACCAAACTTTTTGAAATGTACTCTCCTCTACTGTGTATTATTGAAATGTTGTCTGTATTATGGATCTTGACAAGAAAAATGTTCCACAAAATAGTAGATTTTTTTAAAATCTAGCTTAATTTTAATGTTCTTTTAAACATCTATAGTTTCTAGTTAACTGAATTTTGATTTATTTTTGTTACATCAATTATTGTCCAGTATCATATAACCTCCTTCTTAACCAATCTGTGAATAAACATTATTTCATAAATATTTCTCAATCGCTTTTTAAAAAAATTCAACTTTGCATTTATGCATCTGAATGATTTTCAATTATTTAAAAAAGCTGTCCACTCAATTAGAAAATCTGGTAATTATATTGTAAATGTTTGAACAAATACCAATGCAGTTATTCTTTGCAATCTTTTAAGGTCAAAAATCCTACCGAGTAGATGTCCAAGTTTGTCATGTTAATGCTTTCATTAATGAATAAAACATGGCATATTTTCAACAACAAGATGTACTGAATACTGAATGCCAAACCTTTTTAATAATATAGGTCTTTTAATTTCCTTTTCTCATAATGACATTGCTAAAATGAATCAAGACCAAAGAGAGAGAACTGGCAAAGAAACAACTTGTATAAAATGAAGAGCAAGTTCCTCTGTATTTAGGTATTTGCTTATTGCATCTATAGGTTTTTGAACATGATTCCTTTTACTTTCTAGCATATTGTCTCCTTTCCTTAAAACATTTTCCATAAAAAGGTCATTTTATAATTTAGTATTGAGATGTCATTATGACAGCTGAGCTGTCTCTGAAACTGAACACAGAGTATGCACTGCTTTCTGTGGCATCTGTTGATAGTAATCTCAAATTCAAGGAGTAAAAGGATGAATGACCTTGTGGAATATTTCTTTTTCTCATCTTTAACGTCAGCATACTCTGTGTTTAAAGTGAAAAAGATATATCTGGGGATTATAGATTGCAACATATGTAGTTTATGTAGCATCATTGTTCAGTTTGCTCTGGGGAGGACAATATCTTAAAGTAAGCAATTGAGTCTCATAATAGCCCTCGATGCTGCTGGTAAGACGGTTACAGTAGACTGAGAATCACAGAGGTTTGGCTATAAATCAGGCTCAAGTATTGTAATAAAGTTTATAGAAGCTATATCAATAGAATATACCCTTTGTAGAAAGAACTATTTTTGTTCTTTTTTTTTTTTTGCCTTCCTACATTTCTTTGTACAGTAAAAACTTCTGAATTATTGTGAAGTTGGTATCTAAACCCCTCCCTCATCCAGTCCTTATGAAGGAAAAGTAATAAATAATGTGTTTGGTGAGACAGGAAAAAAAGGACAACTGAGCACATAGCCCAGTCCTTCCGAACTGTCTTTCTGCACTCAAGATGTCCATTCCTCCCTTCATGCAGTAAAGATATCTGGGTAGAATTCTTGGCTTATAGAGGCAAATATGAAAGTCTTTGTCTCTGTCTTTCTCATCCCACGTGCACACACACACACGCTCTCTTCTGTCTCTCTCTCTCTCTCTCTCTCACACACACACACACACACACATTTCCTTTGTATTTAAAGAATAGATACAGGTTGACATTTTTATTGGCTTCAGAACCAAGACATTCTCAACTCCAGATTTATCTGAGTACATTTCTCAAGTAATACAAGTTGAAATTGGGCTTGTCGGCTTTGAACAAAATGCTAATATGCTTTTTACCCCCAAACCCATTCTTTCATATCTATAGTATCACTAATTTATAGGTGTAGCAGAAAAAGAAAATAAGGTATCATTAGTACAATGGAATCATGTAAAAACATGCTAATTGGATTATGAAATGCTTAGTCAAAGGAAACAGCAGTGTAAGCATAAGCCCCAGCCTCACGGATAAGTGGATCTTCATGTTTCAGGCCCATCAGAATATGTGCATGTGACATATTTACAATTATCATGGGTCAATTATGAAAAAAATAAATGTAAAAGAAAAAAAAATGAACTGGTATGTGTGATGGATTGAGTCTATATTTTGAGCCTGACATACCATTTCCTTTTTCCTATATGATCCATATCAGAACTTTGGTGATTTTGCACTTGACATGATCTAATAGGTACTCTGAATGTGTGAAATTAAGTTACAATTCCAGTCAAGTGACCTTAGGTAAACAAAGAGCTGACTGAAATGAAATAGTAATTTGTGTCTCTTGGAATATGATTCATCTACATCATGCAAATTCTTACATTAAAAATAGTTTAGAAATGATTTTACATTAAATTGAGTGTGTTAAATTGTATGAAGCAGTTGTCAGCAGTCCTAGCTGGCATTCTTTATCTTCCTCTTCTGTTACCCATTTTCTTCTCCTGCAGTTAGAGCATCTACTTATCTAGATAGATTGGCTGATAGACTAAGGGGTTTGAGCCCCTAGTTGCTCTAATTGCCCCAGAGAACCAACTTAAATAGGAACATACTACTCCCTGCCCCCAATTAAGTAGCAGCAGCACCACCACCTCATCATGACCAAATAAATTCCCCCTTTAAGTATGGAATGTTCTTTACTTGTATATCAGCCTACTAGCAAGATGAGCATAAGTGAGGAGGCTTCAACTACAACTTTAAGTTTAGTAGGACCCTTTTTCCTCCTGATGGAATGATTTACTTTCTAGGAATCAGAACCTCCAAACTCCCAGAACCAAGAGCTGCAAGAGATGGGAAGCAATATTTTCCCAACTATTTAACTGGAAAGGATTGAAAGAAAATCCACTTCTACATCCACATCTTGTTTCCCTGACCCATCCTTTTAAAGTATTTTATGATAGGATAGTGATGGTAATGTGTCTTGTGTGACAACAAATTACTTTTGTTCCCCCTTTAAGATAGTACTGAAAGGATTGCATTCACCAGATCAATGATCATATCACATACACTAGATGATGTGTTTTTCTGTCATAGTAAAGATAATACAGTTGATGGAGCAGCCACAACTGAGACCTCCACTTTGATATGTTTGTAGTAGTGCACTATTATCTACCATGATCACTCTGGATTTTGAAGTCAAGACTGGTCAGTTAAATGGTAACATAATAGGGACCACCACCTCAGTATCCATTAAATCTTTAAGGGTTGCACTAACCTCTGCAATTTTACAAGGGAGAGTGTATTGCTACAGGTTTTCCATTTTGGTTGAATTGTCAGGAGACTGTTTCTAGGGCTTTCGTTGGTCTTTCCTTCTATGATGGTTTTACTCCATAAAACAATAACAATAATAACAAAATGTGAAGATTTTGTCAGATGCTAATTATTGTTATTATTCTTTGGGAACTTATAAAGTAGATATCATATGAAGTGATTAGATACATCCTGAATTAAATTTGGTCCAAGACTCCATCCATCACCTGATATGAATATATCCTTACTTTAACAGGAGAGCCATGATGGTGGTTTAGGTCCCTTGAGTATTCCACTTAATCCACTATGGAGATTCTTGGATAAATTGTGATAGGTTTCTTTGGGTGAAACCTTAATGAGTCCCTTTTTTGTACACTTGCTAAGGCATCTCAGAGAACTTCCTCAGAAGGACAGATTCTCCATTAACAGATATGTGATGGGTCTTAAAATTGGTTCAGTTTAGAAAGAAGGAGAGATTTATTTCATTCCATTGGAGTGGCTGACCTCAGCTTGTCCTACTCCGTTAATGTCTCTTTTCGGTATCTTTATCAATTTCTGTATCCATATCTATATGTATGTCCATATATACACACACACACACACACACACACACACACACACACACACACACACATACATACATATATTTGGTTATGCCATATGTGTAGTTATTAATCCTCATGTGTTTTAAATATATTCTATTATTATTAAGAATACTTCATATTTTTAAATGCTACATTAAAAATGTTATCCCATCACACAAAGTATAACAAGTGAACAAATTGTTTAAGGTGCTGAATGTGAAGAGACATAACCTGGGTTTGAACCTGGATCTGCTACTTACTAGCTTAGGCAAATCACTTAACACCTTTCTTATCCATTTTCCTTAGCAATAAAAGGAGGAATCATAGTATCTGTCTAACAGAATTGATATATTAATGATATGATAAATGAAAATCATTTAGAATAGTAACCATCATACTGTGAGATTTAGCTATTTTTATTTATTTTGGGATTTTAATTATTTACTCCTATAAATCACTACATAATGGACATGATTATATACAAATCATTGTTCAAATATCTGGTTTCTTCTTTAGAATTGACCTCTAAAAGTCATACCTACCTATTCTGAGAAATGGGTTTCATCAAAAGGTTTTTAAAGCCTAAATATAAGGTTTACTGTACTAGGAACTATTAATATATTGTTAGAAATAAATATGTTTTCTTAGTTTGTAGGTCCACCTTGAATTCTTTCTTACTTTTAATGAGTCTGCTGCTAAAGCAAGAAATTAGTTTTTGGAGGGGAAATCTTGACCACCAAAATGCATATCAAACATTTAAGCACCAATCCCTTAAATGTAGATATGCTCTCATAATTGAAAAGGCAAATCAACCTAATGAGAGCATGTATGAAAACAATCTCTCTTTGTCTTTCTCTCTCTTCCTCTCTCCCTCTCCCACCCCCCCTTAAGTTTAGCTGTACTTCCAAAGTATCAAACCAGGTTTTCATGTGATTTCAATCAAGGAACATTCAAGTATTCAGCACTCAAATGAAAACAACACCTGCTAATTTAAAAATTGATACTGACAAATGTCAACACAGGCTATTCTGTGTTTTATTTTTATAGACTTCCTAAAAGTAAGCTTAGAATTTCTAAAATGTGTAATGTTAACTGTACTCGATTTGAATTTAATCATTTATAAAATTATGAGAATCAGATGTATGTTTATATATATGTATATTTCTGAGGATTTATTTACTTAAACCAACAGAAAAATTATACACAAAATTTGAACTGACTCAAGGAAAAGCTCTAACATTCCACAAAATGACAATGAAATCTATATATCTACTATACTAAAATGAAACCATAATGATGAGGAATAGATAGAAATCCAGGATAAAGAAATTATTATTAGCAATGAAGGGGAGAGCAAAACATTATAGGAATGATGGTAAAGATTAATCAATCCATGGTAATCCATGTGTAAGAACACAGTAAAACAAACAAAAGGATTACAACTTTGAGTATTACAATAGATCTACATTCTGCACATTTTTTTCTCATCCTTGATGTTAAGAAACCTAATGGTACTTTAGATTTTCTGAAATACAATATACTCAATATTTTTTATGACACCTCTATGTATTATTACATCGGCAAATATTCCTAACAAAAATTTAGAAAAAATGATTGACATGTACTCATTTCCTACAGTCATTTCCTTCTTTATATTAAAAAAAAATAATTTCTTACATATGCAACTTTTATAAACAGAATCAACAAATCGTACGTGTGACAATCTGTCTTTCAATTCTAAAACTTTATCTAATAAAATAAAAATCTGATACTCTCCAGATTTTGATTATTAAACTCTGTAATCTGAGAAGCAAAGGTTTATAATATACAAGTAAATCTTAAATATTAATTTTTTATAAGAAACTATTGTCAAGTATCATCATACCTCTATTTTAGTACATTGCATGCAGCCAGTTGTCTCATAAAGCTGTTTGTAACATCAGTAACATGCTCATGTTTTGGCTTACTCTTGACTCAAGACTTTAACTTCACAGAAAGCACAGTGCTTCCTCAACTTCCAACACAGAGGGCTCTGACGAGGTTACTTCTAAGAAACACTTCTGCCAAACTGCTAGTGCGTTCTTAGATTTTGATGGAAGAAGCAGGAATCAAAAGCTTTTATCATTCAAATAATTATTTTGTACTGTATTAGTCTATTTTTGTTGCTTGTAACAAAATACCTGAAACTGGGTGATTTATAAAGAAAATGAAATTATTGCTTACAGTTTCTGAGGCTGGGAAGCCCAAAGTCCATCTAATGGTGGCAGCAGTGACCCAGGGGTTTCACATTGCAAGATGGTGGAGGTAGAGAGAGCAAAGAGAAAGAAAGACAGAATCTCCTTCTCTTTTAAAGCCCTCAGAACCACGCCCTGGACCACCATCTTTAATCCATTCACTACTGCATGGTCCTACAATACAGTCACCTCTGTAGGGCTCCACCTTTCGATTACTATAATAAGATTTCCCATCCCCTTATAGTCACAGTGGGGGCCAAGTTTCTAATATATAAAACTTGGGGGACACAATTAAGCTTCAGTGAGTTTAGGGGATACAGAATTCAATCCACTACATGTACCTTCTACTATTTAAAATTCTCATTTAGGAAAGTTCCTCTTTGAAGATCAAAAGTTAAAACAAGACTAGACACTGGGAAGAAGGCTCAGGTAGGCATCAGAGGCCTTCTTCATGTCTAAGTGAAAATGCTTCAGGTAACTAAAATATAATCTTGCTGCAAGCACCTGGATAGACTGGATAAGGGTTAGAGTGAAAGCTCAAACTAATAATAGTGATTTTTAAAAATAGTGTGTCCTCTATATTTTTTTTCAGGACACTATCTGAGGTAGGAGACACCTCAGTAGGTAGCAGGGCAAGATTTAAAGATTTGGAGGTCATTATCCTGCAAAGAACTGGCTCATTTAGAGCCTACTATAATCAGAGTGTGGAATTAGATACTGTTATCTTGACAGACTTCACACAACGACCTTCATCAACTTCAAGGCAACAGACACATTCATAACAGTATTCTTAGTAGCTACATAAAAACAGTTTGAGAAATAAATGTATTGAGAGTATTATTTTCAGTTTATAATGTAGCAAAATTTATATTACAAAAGTTACTGTGTACAGTTTGTTTTCATTATTCATGCCTTTATTTGGGATTGTGTTTCTGTAAAAACTGCATATTTATAATTTACATTTCAAATATTCTACCAAGTTTTTCCTTCATCATTTACAACTGACATGGAGATTATTGCATATATCACAATTCTAGGGAGAAGTAAGGCATTTTAAGTACCTACTATTATGTTTGGAAACAACAAGCAAAAGAAAGAAAGTTAGGAAGGAAATTTTAGAAAAGGGGCCTCAACTTCACGACACAGCGCTGTAGTATTTCTGTCGCTGTTGAATTGTCATGTTAACCAGAAGAGAGAAAATAGATGAAGGCGTTTTATTGCTTTTGAAACTTGGAGGGGAAAAAAATCAGTATCTTAAATAAAGATTTCAATTCCTGACCTCACTAGCCTTCTCTGCAATTGAACCAAAGTCATTAATTTTTAGCCTCAAGTAAATGAGAATTCAGAATTTTAGTTCTGCATGTGAAAGCTCAATAAAATGGGCCATGAGTGTAGAGTAGAACCACTGCATATGCAAATTCAGGGCACATTAGGAATGGATTTCATTTCCACTGTCATAGTAAGTCACTGTAATAGGAAACTACCATGCTTTTTGTGAGAAAAACACATTTTAAGCATTCCATGAAGAACTCGTGGAAAAGTTTTTGTTTCCTAAGCCATTCGACAATTAAGAGTTTGGATTCTTTCTGCCTTCCAAATTTCTGCACCCCTGACGAACATTTTTGAAATCTATTATCATTATTTTAAAGTTATCTCCTAAGATATGTGGACAGAGGGTCTATTAGGAGACATGGTTTCTATTCCAGCTTTGTCACTAGCCAAATGGGATTTTGAACAGGTCACTCAATATATGTGGACTTCATTTCCCTATGAATAGTGAATGTCTTGAGCTAGATTACTGCTAAATAAATCTCTTTGGGTTTAAAATGAATAGTTTTTCATTAGGGTCTTGGAATAGTATACTTTGCAGAATCTTCAAGTATACACTTGTCAATAAATCACAAGGTGCATGGAGAAATGTCTGTTCTTCACTCCTTTGGGAGCATGAATACATCCATAACATGCTACATTAAAAAAGAAGTTCAGAGGGATGCCGACCTTACAGCAGAGGTTGCGTTAGTATATTCCTCCTACATAAAAGAAAAAATAATCAATCACAAGTCAGTGGTCAGTCTCTGAACAAGGACAAACCACCAGATTTATTTTCTTTCTGTCTTCAAGTTAACATACTTTTTGTGCTCTCTCTCTCTAACTGGGCATTCACAGTTAGTCAATTAAGCCATTTCTTACTGATAAAAAATTATTTTCTCATGAGATATCCTAGCTTCTACAATCACATATCTCTTAGAAGGTGTTTCGGCTTTAATTGCACTACTGTGACGCAATCCAAACTAGGAATTGGGAAAATGAACCAACTCTCCAAACCCAACAGCACTTCCTGTGACTGCTTAGAATTCCTTTTGTTGCTGACTTCAGGGTTTGCATAGTTTAAATGAAAAGGACATTTTCTGTTATATTCCAAATACTGTAAGGTAACTGGGCCTTTTAACAGGGGTCTGGTTTATTCCAGAAAACTTTTAAAGGTACCTGGCAATATCAGTGGCTGCTTAAGTTCTGTGCCCTGTTCAAGGAGATGCTAGACAGGGAAAAACTGCTCTCCCTGATATAATTCCATTCAGTTGCAGATGTGAGGCCTTTGTCACCAGTAATGTATGTAGTTAAAAGGGCAGAGAAACCAGGTGTATGATTGCTGCCTTCTATTTCTGGGCCCAATTTATATTCTCTTCTGGAAGAACATAATTTAATCTCTCACTTAAAAAACACATTTACAATTTACTTTACAGGTTAATGCATTTTGTAAACTTCAGCAGTAATACAGTCAATTTTACTAGAATGAAATGAGAGAAACATTATCTATCCAGAAATTTATAGCATGTGTCTGTAGTCACAAGATTCTGAGAAATGAAACCCTACAGAGGTAAAGGTATATTTAGATGTAAGCAGGGTGACCTTAGTTGATTAATCCAAATTTGAAGATATATTTTTTAAACAACTTCTTCCATCACATTAATGATTTAATGCTATTTGCATTGATTTTTAATAATATTCAAGAAGTACTCAGATATATATCAATACAGTACTAAGTTCTCCAAATATTAGTTTCTTAATTATACTCCTAATATCCAACTCTCTTTAAGACAATAACAGCAGTCATATCTTACTTAAGCTTCAGAAACAAAGATTATTTTATTTAACTATTTTTTCTGTTTCATTTTTATGCTCTTACTTAACATTTCTAAATAATTTTATTTTGATTTTTGCGTATAGCCATTTACTCTCATAATTTTTCCCAACTACGTTTTCTCATAAAACTTCCAAGTGCTTTCATTCAGTTATATAGTCTCTCTCTCATTCGCTGACAGAAACAGAAACACATGTACACAATAAACATTTAACTCTCATGACTCCCTTTAAAAACAATATAATCTAGAATTTACTTGTGCTTGATGAGTTAATTTTACTTTATTTGATCAATAAAAATGACAGCTAATTTTCTCTTTTAGATGAGGTGGGGGAGTAAGGGCGTCGGAGTTGATTTAAATATAACATTCATAAAGTGCAAAAATCTCAAGCATAGAGCTTGAGAACAAAAGCAGGATAAACAGACCTGTATAACTACATCCAGATCAAGAGACGGAACACTAACAGCCCCCAGATACCTCCTTCTTTGACCCCTCCTAATAAAAATTGTCCCCCTCATTAACCAGTATTTTTACTTTTATCAGCGTTACTTAGTTTTGCCAGTTTTTGAAATTCATATAAGTAGAATTAAAGAATGTTTCTGACTTATTTCATTTCACGTCTGTGAGATTAATCCATGATCTTGTGTGTGCCTGCAGTTCAATTGTTTTCATTGTTTTTAGTATTCCATTGCTGAATATTGAAAAATTCATTAATATATTCTACTGTGATTACCATTTGGCTGGTTTCTCATTTTGAGTTATTAAACCCAATGCTGCTAGAACATTCCTGCCTTCATTCTTGAACATTCACACCTTTTGGTACAGTATCAACACACACAAAGAATATACACAGGAGTGAAATCACAGAGTTTTTCTAAATGTATGTCTTTTTGTTTTAGGAATTTCTATTTAATATTTCCTTTCTCTTTATTTGCAGTTTTTCTAGATTCCTGAGATTGATAATCAGATTATTTTTTAGCTTTTCTTTTTTTTGTACACGCATGCTATGACCTAAGAACTGCTTTGATTTCATCACAGAAATATTGATATGTTTTGTTTTATTAAAATTCATTTGAATTTTTTTTTCTAATTTTATTTGTAATTTTTGCTTTGACACATGGGTTACATGGAACCGTATTGTCTAATTTAGAAAACATTTGTTACTCTTAGCCATTCTTTCCTTATTAAGTTGTAGCTTAATTTGCAAATATTTGGGAATTTTCTAATTACTATTTTTATTAGTAAGAAGATAATGAGAAGATGTTATGAAAAATGCTAAATGTGACATGGCAACTATATTAATTTTTTTGTTTAAATCTCTGCATTCTTACTGATTTTGCCTTCTTTTTTTTAAACAAGTTACTGAGAGATCTCCACTACAAATTTAAGTTAAAATCTCCACTATAAATTCTGGATTCTACTACATTTCCTTTAAATTGCTTTATAGAATTTGAGATCACCTTAATAGGTCCATGCAGAATTTGCATCACTTTTCTTCCTGTTGTTTTTCTTATAATAAAGTTTTCCTACCCATCTATAATCATAATTCTCGTCTAATATTATTATTGCTACACTAGTCTTTGTCATAAGATTTTTTTCATTTTTTTTATTTTAATGACTTTTGTTTTTATATTTAATTTGTATGTCTGCTTTGTAAGCTTCATAGAGGTGAGCTCAGATTCTGTTTTGGTTGGTTGATTTGTTTTTTATCAAGTCTAATAATACTAATCTTTGAATGTAAAGATTTGGCCTATTTATATTTGATATATTTACCAAGGTATTAGTTTAAAATCTATCTTATTCATTTTCTATGTGATCCACATATTTTGTTATTTTTTATTTTTATTTTTTGCCTTCTATTGATTTTTTAAAACTTTTCTTCTGCCAATTTACATCTAAACGGTATTTAATTACTTTTAATGGTCATGTTAGAAATAAAACTATGAATCCTTAATTATTAGTGACTACATTAAATTAACACAATGATAGTATCTTGCAATTCCTGTGTTTGTCCAGACTTTGTAAGTTATTTTAGTTCTAAATATACTTTAAACATCCATGTTATTATTGTTGTGCATCTAACAGTAAATATCATTTACATTTACTCATATATTTACATTTATGTAACTCTTCAATGTTTCCCGTGTTCCTTGGAATTTATCTTGACTCACCTTTTTTACCTTAGTACAAATCTGCTAGGGACAGACACTCTCAAATTTTCCTCTTCTGAAAATGACTTTATTTTACCTTGATTATATTTTGACACATATTTTTAATATCATTCAGTTTAAAATATTTTCTGATTTCTCTTGTGATGTCTCCTTTGAACCTTGAATTATTAAGAAGTGTGTTTCTACTTTTTAAGTATTTGGAGTTTACATAGATATCTTATTGTTATTTGTTGCTACTTTAATTCCATTGTGGTCAGATCATATGATTTAAGATAATATTCTATAATTGTAATGGTTTGGGTTAAATGACACTCATTTTATGACACTGTATATGTCCTACCTTGGTGAACACACTATGAGTACTTAAAAACAATGAATAGTCTTTCTCATCGGGTAAAATGCTCAATAAACAGCAATTTGGTTAACATGGATGATAATGTTCCTCAGATTATCTAATTTTTAACTTTTTTTTTTTTTTTTTTGGTCTAGTCATCCTCTCAATTGCTAAGAAAGTGATCCTAAACTCAAGTAGGATCATGGAAATTCTACTCCCTTTTTGTATTATTATACAATCCCCCACTCCTTTTTTATCTGACCTTCTTCTATTTGCTTCCTTTGATGTTTTAAAAATTAACCAAATATTTTTTTATTTCAGCACACTTTAGTTCCCTTTACCCCTTCAGGATTTTGTGCTACTCTTATCATGCATTTTGTTTTCACATTTATTTAGACACCCTAAATTATTATTGATCTTTATATAAGATGAAATCATGTTCACTTATATCTACCCAGATATAACCCCTCACCTGTGCTTTTAATTTCTTCTTCAAATTTTATTATTTGCCTAAAAATATTCTTAATTTTATTTATTTATTTTTACTGGTCTACTGCCAAAAAATAGCATCAGCAAATATTTTTATTTAGTTTATTTATTTTTTTGGTGGCTGGCCAGTATGGGGATCCAAACCTTATTTTCTTTTCTTTTTCTTTTTAAGTGCTTGGTACAGGTTTCTACATATTTCTAGTTATTTTGTTTTCAATATTTTAAACCTGTACTACTATTGTCTTTTTGTCTTTCATCATTTGAAAAGTTGGCTGTTAGTCTTACAATATAGTTAAAAGGTAATGTGTCTTTTTTCTCTAATAATTACAATTTTTTTCTGCTATTTTTTTAGTAAATTTACTATGCTATATTTATTCAGCCCAAGAACCATACAGTTTCTTCAGTTTGTGGCTATAGATTTTGAAAAATTCAGGACTAGTACTACTGCAAATACTGTGTGTTCTTCATTCTCTCATTCCTGTCTTGTGGGACTTCAGTTGGATGTATTTAGACATTTCTTGAGGTTCTTATACTTTTTTTTCTATGTTTTTATATTTGTGCCTCAATATAAACTTTTCTTCTTACCTTCCACTATAAATTCAAGATGGTCATTCTCTGTTCAGCCTTTCTGCTAAACAACTCAAATTGACAAGTGCCCCAAAGGTTAAAAAGTTGCAGTGAATGTAAATGTCATCTCAATCAATTTCTCTTTTCCTTGTGATTTTGGCTCCTGAAGTTCTTGATTTCTTTGTTATTCTCTTCATTGAACTGAATGCTTGTGTACCACCCATCCCCTCAAATTCATATGTTGCAACTCTAATCCCCAATGTGATGTTATTTGGAGGTGGAGACTTTGGGAGGTATTTATGTCATAAGGGTGGAGCATTAGTGTTCTTCTAAGAACAGATCAGAGAGCTATCTGTCACTCTTTCCACCAAGTGAGGAGACAACAGTAAATCAACTGTCTGTAACCCAGGAAGAGGGCCCTCACTAGAACCCAGCCATGCAAGCACCCTGATCACAACAGACTTCTAGCCTCCATAACTATAAGAAATAAATTTCTATTGTTTATAGCCAAACTGTCGGTGGTACTTTTTGTTATAGCAAACCGAACTGACTAAAACACTCTCCAATGCCTTCAAAGTGTTGTTATCCAAGTTTCAGGTTATGCTACATAAGAAGTAGTTCTGATACAATCTCTTTTCTTATAACTGAAAAACACTACTTTTCAATATAAGTTTTATTCAATGTGTTATAGTAACACAATATCTGCCACATAGTAGGTCCTATGTATTTGTTCAATAAATAAAGGTAGTAAACCTAAAATTTTTATTTCTTTTTTGTTTGTTTGTTTGTTTTGTCTTTTTCGTGACCGGCACTCAGCCAGTGAGTGCACCGGCCATTCCTATATAGGATCTAAACCCGCGGCGGGAGCGTCACCGCGCTCCCAGCGCCGCACTCTCCTGAGTGCACCACGGGCTCGGCCCATATTTCTTATTTTTTAAATAAATTTTTCTAAAAAATAATTTTTTTTAGGGCAGGCTGGTACTTGGATCCAAATCTGTGACCTTGATGTTATAAAGCTGCCCCCTAACCAACTGAGCTAACTGGCCAGCCATAATTTTTAAAAATAGAAAAAAAGTTAAATATCTTTTCCAACTTAAAAAGTTGCTTTTTAAACATCTTTTTCAAGCACAGTATGCTGAATACTACTTTGACTTTCTTTTAGTACAAAAAAACACAATAATACCTCTTACTATTTGATTGATATTAAACTCTCAAATACCTACAAGAAAAAGTAGCATGGTCTTTATATATTTTATTTGGATACCAAACGCAATAAAGTTTTGCTTTGAAAACTGGTAAGATGGTCTGTGTCTCTATGAATTGTAATGAAATTCTTCATCTTCTCAGGAAATATATGCAAAATATATTCTTACTTACGCTACAGACAATCTATAGGGGTTCTTCCAATGTATGAGTATTCACAGTATATGTAAAAGAAATAAACTCATTTCTTAAAAGATGAAGATGTTCTATTAGTTAGAAACAAGCTACAGATCCCACACACACTTGAGGGAAGAAGGAATAAGTACACGGAGCATGAACACCACCAGGTGGGGATCATGCAGGCCATCTCAGCACATCACACATATATATAATAATTCACTCCTTTAAAAGAATAGACGGGCAAATATGGACACCTGAGTGAAGAAAGTAACCTCAATATACATGATCTCATTTTTCTTCATGAACTTGGAATAAAGAGGTAAACTTTTGCCAGCTAAGTTACTAAAATCTTAGAGTACCCGTATTAGAAACTGGAGAAATAATAAAATTCAAAGTCAGTGTCAACTACCACTCCTATTTTCTTCATTATACTGTAAATTCAGGTCAGCTGAATATGATATGATAAAGAAATAAAATATAAAATAAGGGAAATGAAGAAATGGAATTGTCATTTAGGCAGTTGTGATCTTTTGCAATTTACAACATTAAAGAAAACATAAAGAATTATGAGTGATTAGTACAATTGTTAGATATAAAGACCAGTATATGAAAACCATAAGAAAAAGTTATATATTAGAAACAAACAACTTTAAAGGACAGTTTTTTAAAACACTCTAATTTGGAATAGCAACAAAAACTAAAGGTTCTTAGGGTAAATTTCACAAAATTGTTCAGTTTGCATAGAAAGTTATGGCATTTTAGTAAAGCACATAAAATATTTGAATGCAAAAAGGGTCTCTATAAACCCCAGATCACAAAGATGTCATTTCTCCAAAAAGAATTTTGTAATTCCAATGCAATCAGACAAGATGATCCAAAAGTTTATACAGAAGAATAAATGGTCAGGAGAGACAATTTCGATAGAAATAAATAAATGCCAAGGCACGTTACATTAGATAATGAGGTTAATCATAAAGCCACTAATGAAAACAGTGTGGTAATGATATAAGAACCTACAGAGACAGGTAAAAGTTTAGAATGAAACAAAGAAAAAATAGAGCCATATGCATATTTTCAGGTGGAATACAGCAAATATGGCAACAAAAATGACTGGGCAAAAGATAGACTAGCTAGCCCTATGTCAAAAACATTGTTGTATGTTATATTGCAGTACCTTTTATATAAAAGTATTTGTTACTAATAGCTATAGTAATGTACAACGGTACTTCAAAAAGTTCATGGAATGACTTGTATTATCTTTCAATTTTATTTTTCCTCGAATTTCTTGAAGGGCTTTCATTTTGACAGAACATGCATACAATATATTTATACATATACATCTATACATGCAACACATGCAATACATTCATTATGGAAGTAATATTTTAAAAATAATGATTATATGTGTTTCTGATATAACTTATTACCCTTTTCTATATTTTTGGATTATTTCAAAATTAAATATTTAATTTATCTTAATAAAAACTGAAATAAAAAAAGCACAGGAAATAAAATATTTTAGCTTTCCAGTGTGGTTCTTCTGCAGGAAGGTGCTTGCCACAACATATTTTTTTCTTTAAACTTCAACATGCAATGTACTACCAATCAATTATCTGTGTAATGAAAACATTTACTGAACTTTTGTAGATTTAGTAAAAGTATTGCTTTCTGCCTCTTATTCTGTACAGTTAAAAAACAAACAAACAAACAAACAAACAAACAAACAAAAAACCTGAGATAATATGTTGTATAAATAGAGTTTCTGTTTTGAATTTATCTCTCAACCCTGAGTCAGCGCAATTACATTTTCTTGCTATAATATGAAGTTTTTGCTCTAAAAATCATTTAAAGAATTAAGTAATGAGAGGAGTAATTGTCTAAAACATTAAAATCCCCCACTGTGATTTGTATGGCTTCAGCCAAGTAAGGTGATTTAGTGATAAACTATCACCTTCACAGCTCCAGGTAATAGAAGACAAGCAGATCCTCACCATCTGTAGCTAATTTTATTTTCCATTGAGATGAAGTGTCATTTCTAACCATCTCTTGCATTGAAATTCCCACTCTGAAATGGAATATACCACACTGCAGTTGCAAAGCAAATGGGCGTATGTAGATGATTCTGAGAGAACTTGGCAACCTTTCCTCTCCCACGTTGCTGTCCCTCCTGAACCTGCTGTACTCTGCCCTGTTTTCTGATCCATTCCATTTTAGGAGGCAGCCGTAACTCCCACACATAGGGTACTCTTGGCAGCTAGAGGACTCATAAGAACACTGGCCAGCCTTGGCTGGTTATGCAGCAGATGTTTGGGAAGTCACAATTTTCAAATTCATATTCTCTGTAGAATAGAAGATGGCGTTTAAAAAATAATTTTGTCTATACTGCACTTTCTTCTCTTTTGATAGTTAAGCACTTGAAAGGCAATTCTTGGAAAAACAGCATAATATCTGGACATTCTCTGCTGATATCATTAAGCAAAAAAGGTATGAGTTGTAAGTGTAACAAGAAATAGTATCTTTGTGTATACAAACAGAACAAGATGTCAAAATACACCAAAAGTTTCACTGGAAGAAAATAACACTTTAATATCCATATTATAGGTTCCTTACTCAGGTATTAGGAAACAGTGCTTTCATTTAGTAGGTGGCCACTGTGACTTTTCAAATTAACATGGTAAGGGCTTGCTTTATATGCAATTGGTTTTACCATTTCTGAAGCAAAAGAGTTAATATATGACTCTATAATAGAAATAAACCTAATTAATCAAATAGCTCTTACCATTTTTCTAAGAGCCAAAATTCTGTTTCATTTAGTTATTTATAGATATATATTTTGCATGTCATAAGAAGGTTGTGATGTTTCAGTAATTAGTTCTATATGAGTGTTAATCTCCAGCATTCCCATTAAAACCACAAGAACAACAGCAACAACTATATCTTGTTAAATATTTTATGTTGTCAAATACATAGAATTAATTTTAGCTCTTGAAGCCTATTTTTCTTTTGTTGTCATAAAAATAAATGGGATGTGTCCAAAATAAATTTAAAAAGTCAATGAAAGATATAAACACCGCTTGAGTTTGGTCTACCTATAATGTGATTTTAAACTATAATATAAGAAGTTGTCATCATGATTGACTTGTATTTTGCAGTTTGTAAAAATCATGGAGCTAGTTTAGTGAAATACTGAATTTTTTCTTAGTGTATACTTTTGAGCAGACCAAAATTGGGTCTATTGTTTACCTTCTGCCATTTTTACTTTTTACTCTGTCTTGTCACTCTTCTCATTATCCATTAGAACTGAAAAAATTGCTGCTTCTCTTACCCAGCACATCCCACTTCTGTGTAGCCCGAACATTGCAGCATTTTCATCACTTAAAACACTCAAGACGGATATATTATCTATGTTATATAAAGCAGACTTGATATAGTGCAGAGAAGATGATTTCTTTTTGTGTTTTGAGATTCTAAAACCAAGATGATTTAGGAAGCTTAGTTAAGGAAGTTGTCACAATGCTGTTCTCCCTCTACAAGTGAGAATTTTATGAAAGAAAAAAAGACATAAGGGAATGTGAACAAAGACGATAGTTGGGGTGACATTTAGCTAGTTAATCACAAATGTGAACAGGATTTTGATGAATGATGAAGAAAGATATTAACATGAAACCATAAATAAAAATAGTTTCAGAGAAGCAAAAGCCACGGGGGAAATTGGGCTTCTTTCGTGATGTTGCTGTGAAAAATAAATAAATAAATAAAAATTACCTCATGCCAATTCTGCTGCAGAGACCACAGCAAATATTAGGCTTTCACATCATATTTCTTTAATAAATAAATAAAGTTAGTTCTGTTACTTTCTTCCTATTTGGAAAGCAAAATTCAGGCCTCAATTTGCAGAGGTTTACCTGGGAAGAGATATGCAACAAGATACTATTTTCTTTAATAATTTTCTCAATAATATAAATGAACATGTTTATTATATATATATATATATATATATATATATATATATATCAGATAATGAAGAAAGGGAAATTCTTTCCAACTAATTCTATTAACCCGACATTATCTTGACACCAAAACCTACAGAGCAATGCTCTCATGGACATAGGTGCAATGTTGAATCCAGTAATATATTAAAAGGATAATACATCAACTACACTACAACCAAGTGGAGATTATCACAGAATGCAAGGCTTACTTCTGAAAGCAATGAATGCAACTCACCACACTAACAAATTAGAGAAAATTAAAAAAAAAAAACCTTACATTAATTTCAATAAAAAATACAAATGAGAGAATTCAACATTCATTCATGATAAAAACTTTCACCAAACTAGGCATAGGGAAAACTCCCTTAAAATGAAAAAGCCTCAAAAATATCAACAGCTAAAATAAAACTGAATGTTGAAATATTGAATGTTCTCTTTAAAACTGGCAACAAGAAAAGAATGACCTATCTCACCACTCCTGTTCAATTTCATAATAGAGTTCTAGCCAGTGCAGTGAGACAAGGAAAAAAAATAAAAGACTTACAGATTTGAAAGAAAGAAAGAAAACACCTCTTTTCAAACATGACATGATGAAGTATGTAAAAAAACCTGAAGAATTTTTTTGAAAATCTCCTCCTAGAACTAGTAGATTTTGCAAGGTTGCATGTTATAAGATCATTATACAAAAATTAATTTTATTTCTATATACAGGTACATATAAAATTGAACAATTAGAATTTGAAATTCAACATGTGAAAACAATTTCAAAGGCATCAAATGAATGAAATACTTGGGTAAAATTGTTAGAAGATATGTGTAAGATGTGTATACTCAAAACTATAAAACACTGATGAAATGAATCAACAAAAATCTAAATAAATGAAGAAATATACTGTGTTCACAGATTGAAAGACTCAATGTTACTGAGATGTCAGTTCTCCCCCCCAATTAATATATATCACAGGTTGGCAGAGCATGACTCAGTGGACAAATGCAGTTTGTGGCCTAATTTTGCATGGCCCACAAAATAAGATTTTTTAAAAAAATTTTTTACAGTGTTATAAAAAATTAAAAGAAGAATATGTGGTAAGAGAATGTGTGTATCAGAAAACCTAAAATATTTGCTATGTGGTTCTTCACTAAATAAGTCTGCCAACCTTGACTTATAGAGTCAATGCAATTGAAATTCAAATCCCAGCAGACCACTTTGTAGATACCAGTGAGTTGACTCTAAAATTTATATGGAAAGGCAATAAACTAGAATAGCTACACTAGTCAATTTTGACTTACTATAAAAATATTATAATCAAGATACTGTAATAATATTGTCAAAAGTATAGACACAGATCAATGGAGCAGAGAGTCCAGAAACTGATGTGCACGGAAAGTCAACTAATTTTGACAAAGGCACAAAATGACAAACCTGTCAATAGTGTTAGAAAAGTTGTATATGTATATGCTAATCAATGAATTAATCAGCAAAACTCAATTCATATCTCACACTTTATATAAAAATTATTTGAAAATAGACCATAGATCTAAAAATAAATGTAAAAACATAATATTTATAGAATAAAACTTAGGAAAAATTATTTGTAATTTTAGGATAGGCGAAGAGTTACTTATAACATCAAAAGCACAATTCATAAATAAGAACAAATGATAAATTGTTCTTCATCAAAGTTAGAAACATTTTTGTTGTAAAAGCACTGCTAATCAAATTTTCTTAAAAGCCATATACCAGGAGAAGATCTTTGCAAATCACATTTCTGACAATGGACTTGTATCTAGTGTATATAAAGAACTATGTATCTCAACAACATAAATACAAACAATGCAATAAAAAAGGGGCCAATATGTAAAACTAATGTTTCAACAAAACAGGCAAAAGATGGCAAATAAGCACGCAAAATGGTGCTCAACAACATTAATGATTAAGAGGATACAATTTAAAGCTGTAATACGATACCCCAAAATACCTATTAGAATAGATTTTTTAAAACCTCACAATACCAAGTGCTGACTAGGATACTGTGCAGCTAGGACTCTGATAGACTCCTGGTGTGAATTCCAAATGTTACAGTCTCTACAATAGTTTGACAATTTCTTATAAAATTCAAAATATACTTATGATATGACCCAGCAATTTCACGCTACAGAAATGATAGCTTATGTTCACACAAAAGCCTCTAAGCAAGTGTTTATAATCACAAAACACTGAAAACAACCAATCTGTTCGTCAACAGGTAAACGGAAATACACACAATAATGCGCCCATAGAATGAAATACTACTCAATAGTAAAAAGAAACACTCCATTTATTCACCAAGCACAAAGGTGAATGTTATATGCATTTTACCTGGTAAAAAAAAAAAAAAAAAAGAAAAGACCCCAAAGACTAATATTTAATAATTTCATCTATACGACTTTCAAGAAAGGTAAAACTCTAGGGGCATAAAACGGATAAGTGGTTGCCAGCAGTTTTGGGAAAGGAGTTTTGGCCACAAAAGGGTAACATAAGAGAATATTTAGTGAGATGGAAGTGTTCTGTATAACCACTGTGACGGTAGATAGATCATTCCATGCCTTTGTTTAGACTGCACATTACAAATTGTGAATTTTACTGTAGGTAAATTTTATAAAAGTCAACAATGATATGGGGAAGACAAACAAATTCAAATTGTAAACAATAAACTGTAGCTCTAAACCTAACTAAATTTCCAAAACTGAAAAATTTTAAATTATTTAAAAGTGAAAGGGGTAGAGAGCAACTCATCCAAGTAACTTTTATTACATTAAAAAAACAAACAAACAAAAAACCACAAGCAAATATTACACTCTAGTTTGTAAATTTCTTTCTCATAAGGGTAAAGACTAGCAATTCTGAGATTACTTTCTGTGTATACTAGGATTAAACAGATAAGTAAATATCTTGTAGATAAGAGAGCCAGGTTTCTCACTGTCAGAGAAAGAAGTTACAAATAAGTAAAGGGCAAATGCAAGAATAAAACCTGTGGTGCTGAATTGGAGTGGAAATGTGTGTGTGTGTGCACGCGTGTGTGTGTGTGTGTGTGCATGTGTGCACACGCGCGCGCGTGTGTGTGTGTGTCTATGCCTAGATTAGTATACATGCATATATTTTGAAACTCTGTCTACTTAGAGGTCCTAAAGCAGTGACATTCAGTAGCAACAAGCACACCTACTGTTCAGCTCTTTGTTTCTGAGAAAAGGAACCAGGCCGCCTTTGAGTAGTGATCGAACCCAAGGCTGGAGCAGGTCATAATACAAAAAGACCCTAGAAAATCTTGTGATGACAAAGAAAAGAAAGTTTCTAAAAGGATGGAAACATGTTTTAAAAAAAAACCCATAAACAAATGTCCCAAAAAATCAACCACAGGAGCCAACCTGAAAGAGCTCCCAGTGGGCAAAGCTGAAACCATCTGAGAAACTAAATATTAGTTGCTTTGTATTATAACCCATAGAATAAATAAATACCAAAAATTAATACAGATATAATTATAATTGAAAAATTAAGTAAATGGGAGAGAAGGAACAGCTTTGTCCCACAGAAGCATTCCAATTAATAAATGTATAAGACATAAGGAAAATACAAAAGCACCATTAAAATATCACAATTTTAGTTTTTACAGATATAATTTACTAATGGATTCTAAAATTAGTGGGTGAAAGTTTGAGCAGAGATGTAATATTTGCATGTTCTCAAAATAACATCCTCAAGATAGTTATTTATTTATTAGAAGGGTATAAGTTGCAACTTTACAGTGGAGAAACCTAGCAGACACCATTTTACCCGAGTAATAAAGTTTAATAATGACATCTCCCTGATGTGAGAAGGGTACAAAAATACAAAGTTTAACCTAATCATGAAAACATATCTGAAAAAAAAAATTGAGAGATATTCCACAAAATAATTGACCAAGTCTCTTGAAAAGGGCCAAGTCGTAAAAGATAAAATAAGACTGAGGAGCTGTCATAGATTGAAGGAGACTAAGGAGACATGAAAAATAATAGTGTGTAGTTCTGGGTTCGATCCAGATAATAAAAAGACATTCATCAAGAAAACTTATAAAATCCAAATGAAATCTATATCTTAGTAAATGGTAATGCACCAATTGTCATTTCTAAGTCTTGGTAATAGTACCACAGTTATGCAAAGTAGTAAAACTAGATAAAAGCTGTATAAGAACTCTGTGTTGTTCTTACAATTTTTCTGTAAGTCTAAAAATAAAAAGTTGACATTATATATTATATAAAGCTCAAGGGAGTAATAAATATATTAGATACACTGCTTATGTGCATCTGCGTATATCTCTAACACATAATATATTATATTATGTTACATCTCTGCTTTTTGTTACTATCCCCCACTAGCAAAAGAGATCTTTGAGGGTTATGGGGTGTTAGATGGGTTCTTGTTGATGAAATAGATGAGTTAATTACTCAGTAAATGAATAAATTGATGCGATTATAAGAGTCCAAATTTACCTTAATATGCTACAATAATTTTAGTAGTCTAGAAAGAAGAATTCTAAAGAAACATGTCATTATGTAACAGAGTCTACATTTTTAAATATACTCTGGCTATAAAGCATAGCTACTATACTCTTGATAAAAAAAAAAAAGAGCTTCTTCTATGTTAGAGTTTAAGCTGAGTTTGAAAATTGAAGAGCAAAATGTATTTGTCAGTAAGTAAAAGATAAAAGAAATTCAACCTAGCCTACCTGATTAGCTAAACCAACCTCCTAATCAGTAGGGATGATATGTCGCTGTCAGGTTAATGTGAAGGGCTCCTGAACAGAAGAAAGATGTATCATTCTCTGTGCCTTCCTGGATATAAGAAAACACTTTTTAGATAGAAATGATGAAAATACAAATTGCAATTTAACATAGGATAAATTTTTTGACAATTAAAATTATTTGAAAATAAAATGGGCTGTCTCATCATATAGATTCTCTGTCATATTACTTGTCTGAATCAGCCTGTGCAACTGTTTCTTAGGTATTTCTGGATAAAATAGTAGGTAGATTTTAATTTTCCTATTAAAAATTAATAATGCTCGGACTCTATGAGTCATGTAAAGGCCTGGGAAACAATCTGTAAAAGCAAATCTGATCTTGGTACCATAGGGAGCCTGGATGCATCTTTTACTTAGGCAGGTAGATTGGACACTGGTCCACTGTAAACCTGAAACTTCTGGTCACTTTTGGGGAAGACTTAACCATGATCATTAGTTTAGGTTTAACAGGTGCTAGCAAGTAGTACCTTCACTCTACTGTACTACCACTTCTCAAAAAGAAAAATAAAATGTGAATTTGTTTAGCAGATTGATAGCTGGGACAAATATCAGAAATACTTTCTTATTTCTATATCACTATGCCGTGTCACATTCTCCCTCACTATTTAATGCTTTCTGAGTGATAATTCCTTTCAGTAATCTGCTAGCATTTGGTTCATCTTCTCCATGTTTTTTTAAACCTTCTTTTATGCAGTTCTTGAGCAAGTGGAGGCTCTGTTTCATTTTTGACATGAGTTTTTGGATAATACAGGCATACCTGCCCCCAGTACATAAAACCTTCACTATCTCAAAATCTCCCCTTCTGAGAAAGAAATTTTAGTGTGCATAGTTGCCTTTCATGAGTATGTAACACCATACCCTTCTCTTCAAAATGTGTTTAAATAAAAAGAAAAAAAAAACTAATTATATATCGATGCTCTGAAATCGACAAGCTTGGTCATCATTGCCACACATCAAAAAATTATTTCTTGTTGTGCCCTTGTTTGATTTTGGCATCAAGGTGATGCAAGCCTCATAGAATAAGTTTAGAAAACTGGCCTCTGTTTCAAATTTTTGTAATAGTTTGAAAATGATTAATATAAACTCTTCTTTAAAGGTTTGGTAGAATTCAGCAGTGAAGCCACTTGGTCCTGAGCTTTTCTTTGTTGTGAGGCTGCTGATTACTGCTTCAATCTCGTTGCTCCTTGTTGGTCTCAGGCTTTCTATTTCTTCTTGGTTCAGCCTTGGTAGTTTTCACATGTCCAGAAATTTATTCATTTCCTTCATATTTTCAGATTTGTTGGCATATAATTGTTCATAACAGTCTATAATGATTTTTTGTATTTCTATGGTATAAGTTGTGATGTGACGTTTTCATTTCTGATTTTTGTTACTTGGGTCTTCTGTCTTCTTTTTTTAGTTAGTCTAGCTAATGGTTTGTCTATTTTGTTTATCTTCTAAATCAGGCAAAGACACAACAAGGAAAGAAAACTACAGGCTAATGTCCTTAATGAACATAGATGCAAAAATCCTCAATAAAATATTAACAAACGGAATACAACAGCACATCAAAAAGATTATACATAATGATCAAGTGGGATTCATCCCAAAGATGCAAAGGATAGTTCGACATACACAAATCACTAAACGTGATACAAAAATCAAGTATAAAAACCATATGATTATTTCAATAGATGCAGAAAAAGCATTTGACAAAATTCAACATTATTTCATGATAAAGACTCCTAACAAAATAGGTATAGAAGGAAAGTACCTCAACACAATAAAAACTATATATGACAAACCCACTGCCAACATCATCCTGATTTAAGAACAGGACAATTTTGAAGTCTGAAGACAGAATGGGAGTTTTTTAATTTCTTTTGTATGGATGGAATATGCAAACCTGGAAACAGAAATTTTATGTATTGTTAGTGGTACCTCAGAGAGAGTCAAATTGTACTGGTTTGAAAAAGATTACTACTCCTCTCCACCTGCCCACATATCAGATAATGTCTTTAGTACTTGATTGTATCTCTCTTCAGCAGCTAAGAGATTAAAGTGATGCAGATTGTACCATTATAGTTAAGATTATGTCAGCATTTCAATTATAACCCTATACAATTAATGGTTTACAACTTCGTCATAAAATGTCCTTTTCCTCCAAGGAGAAAAAAATAATAATAAGGAAAAACTTGGCTTATAAGGTCCCAGAAGGAGGAGAATTATTTTTAAAAACTGAGTTTTAAAAATTGACTATTTTAAATTTAGACATCTTTAAAAAAATGTTAAAAGAGATATTTTCTGTTCTTGAATTTCCAAAAAGGGATTGGTTTAATATGCAATGAACCTTAGCTGTGACACAATCACTTGAATATGGGTTTATTTCCAATGTTAATATTTCTTAATTTCTATGTTAATTAAAGTTGAAAGTCTTATTTCATAGATATTCTCTGGCGATGCTGGTAATGATTGATTTAATCTTTTCTGAGACTCTTCTGAGTAAAAAACAAGCTAAAAGAACCCATTCAAAATCTAATTCCTAAATACTGCATTCCAACTATCTGTATTATGGACAGCAAATTACTTAATATTAATTTTCCACATTAACTTTATTTTTATTACTTAGATGTAAATAGACACTGTTTAGCAAAGATTTTCAGCTTGCTCAAAAAGAGGTCTGAACATTTCTATTTGATTTCTGGGAGGTAATTTTTAAGCCCTTGGAATAACATTCCTTATAGGACCATCTTTGTTTGCCTGGGAGGCTTGGCCAGTCATATAGCAACAATGACAAAGTGATTTAGGGTGAGGGCTCTGAACCACACCAGCAAGGGGCTTTGGGTCATATCAGCTGCAGGTGGACAGCAGCCATGTAGTCACCTGCTCGTTGACTATGTGATGGAGCACCAGTAACAACTCTGGACGACTGGGCTCAGGTGAGCTTCCCTGGCTTTCAATACTGTGTGTATTTTCACTCAGAGGATGACTGGAAGCTCTCCATTTTGTACTCTTCTGGACTCTGCCCTGTATGACTCTTCTTTTAGTGGACTTTAATCTGTATCCTTTCCTTATAATAAACCATAATCACGAGTGTAACAGTTTTCAGTGAGGTCTACGAGTCCTTCTAGGGAATTATTGAAACTGAGAGTGGTTTGGGGAGCTTCCTAAACTAATAATTGGTGTCGGAAGTGAAGTAGTCTTGTGCAGACTGTTCCCTCCAATTTCACTTTTGGCTAAAATCTTACAGACACTTTTAAAAAGTATTTATATTATATTAAAGATGTATCTTTGTTGCATTGCAAATTATCTCATGGTTTGTGAACCCGCAGCTTGAAGAAGGCAGAAATTAGAGAAAGTTCCTAAGAACTCCATTTACTTTTTCTCCATATGTTAACTACAAATTCCGCAGTCTTCTAATGTAAGCAATAGAAATAATAGCAATGGGGGTGAACCCATTTGTTTAGTATTTGTATGACTGAGTATGGGTAAGCAGCATATACAATAGCAGAATTTTTCTGGGTTTATCCTTTGCTAATTTTTCATGCCTTTCAATTTTTCCTCAGCAATTTAATTTATTTAGAGATGTCAGATATTAGATATGAAAAATTATGCCTTTATAGAAACGAAAGTAGCCCTAAGTGGTAATCTTGGGTATCCTAAAAGAACAGCTAGAATATCTGTCTATTCACTCTGCTTTGGTGTGATCTAGATGCCTTCCTGTTGTCTCCCAGCTTTGAAAGCTCTTCATAGTAATGGTCACTCCATATGAAAACTACTGTTTTTCTCAGTTCTGTTTCACATGAGATTTGTTAGTTTTATAAAGTTATGATCCATGTATTTCATCTTCTTATGCTCAGTACTCTGGTGCAGTATCATCTAACAAATATCAGATATTTTATAAATATTTGTTGAATGGACAGATGAATTAAAACATGCCATAGCATGAGCATTTTGCCTACTGGTGCATCTGTTGCTATTGAACCAATTCTGCCTCAAAGATTTTTGTCCCTTTTCCAGGCCATAATGATATGCTTTTTTCTTTTACTAAACACACACACACACACACACACACACACACACACACCAAATACAAATACACACACACATAAACAAAAGTGTGTCTGTGTATTACCCTTAAAATGAATGTGCATATTCTTACTCTAATAAATCTTTTAATGGTCTCTGACTTGAATTTTTCCTTTATTTTCTATCTTCTTTATAAGGAATATTTTTTCTAAAGGGACCTGATATATGTTTGCTTCTAAGTCAAGTTAGTTTTGTAAAAAATACTTTTGAATCTATTTTTCAGTAACACTTAAAATGTAAGCATAGGGAAATAGAGGAACTCACGTAACTTTTTTCTTCTCTACTTTCCCCAAATTTTATTTTTTACTGCTATAATCTATAATTATAATAATATTATTTTTTAATCATTTTTTCCCTCAACTTAATGAATATAATTATTATACTGATGTTGGCTCTGTTGTATATGCATATGCCTCTCTATTATTTTCACTGCTCCGTTCTTCTTTTAGCCCAATGAACTCTGTGATGAGGTTCTCAAGTTTGTTCCACACATCACTAACTTAATCTTTTTTGGTATAAATTTTACATTTTACTGCAATTACAACTATATGTTTATTTTCTTTGCAGTTTTATAAATATAGTAAGCTTGCTTTTCATCTTAGAATACAAATAAACATGTATCCTCTCATTTTCATCTATTGTTTCCTAGAGTACATTTTAACAATTTTGATTGAATGCAAACCAGATGCTGTTTCATGTACTACTTTCAAAATTACTATCTCTGCACTTTGAATGTGTGTGTGTGTGTTTCCAGAATTTTACAAGGGCTCAAGTCAAAGTGTTAATTTAGTTATTTTTTGTTCTTCCTTATAAATTGTTTTCAGTTATGTAGTTTTTCA
The DNA here is from genome assembly GCF_027409185.1 of Cynocephalus volans. Taxonomy (NCBI): domain Eukaryota; kingdom Metazoa; phylum Chordata; class Mammalia; order Dermoptera; family Cynocephalidae; genus Cynocephalus; species Cynocephalus volans. The sequence goes on from NC_084472.1 coordinate 59,869,906, forward strand.
TAAGCACTTGATTTGTAGATATTTCTTAATTCCCTTAGTGCTCACCTACTTGCCAATTAAATACTCTTTTTATATCTTAAACTAAAGGACTACTTAATATAAATATTCACAAACCAAAAGGGTAGTGTTTAATAGTTCTTTGTTAAATATGGATCCATTGACACATTGTCTAATTATAGACAAAGGTTCTTTTTTTTTCTCAGACAGTAAGTATGAATAAATTGAGAACAAAACACGGACACAGGGACCACATTTTCAGTTCAGGAAATATTAAAATGTACTATTTTAATATGTATGTACATACATATACACCCATATTTGTATATACACACATGCACCATTATTTCTACACAATTGACAAAACCCTAAAAATCCTTAAGCAACGTATGAACTTCTCAGTGGAATCTGTATTTTTAATAATGTCTTGAATGGAGTTTCTTCAAAGATATAAGATATTAATTAAAGGCATTTAATCATCACTTATTTCATGCATAGGGATATAAATACCCATATATGTATATTTATTCATTTATTACTATATATTCCATATATAATATAATTCCACAAATATTACATATTACATAAAATTCCATACATTATTATAAAGAAGGAAAAGACAGAGGAAGAAACAGAGAGAGGGAGACTGAGACTACTGGTCATGAATACAAGGAAGAAATTTGATCAACCTAGAAAGAAAACCATGAGTCAAATATAAATATGAATTTAATTTGTATTTAATAGGCCATTAACTATTATATCAATCCTTTTGTGAAATCGTGTTCTTTGGGGAAAACCACAGAGAAGGGATACTATAATATCCAATAGAACCTGTGACTTGATCAAGATTAATACAGAAGTCACCAATTGATTAGAATATAAAATCAATATTTCTGTTAAAAATCCCTATTTTTCTATCTTTTCCATTTTTGTATCAGTTTTGTATAAATGCACTCTTATGGTTCAGGACAGCATATAAATTTTAGATACTTAACCCACTATAGAAATCATATTTGATGGGAGGGGAACCTCAAATAATTTTAAGCAATTTTAACTAAAATAATTTATTTTTATAAATCTATTACCTCTCCTGATAAAGAACCTGAAGAACCCTACAGCTGGTGATGCACAATTGAATCTGTGAACTATTTCATCTATCTTTCAAAATAAGTCAATATTTTTTTCTTAAGGTTTAATACAATGAGTTCACAAATGGGAGGAAAAATTAAATTATTATTGCACAACATACTTAACTGAATGCCTTAATACTGCTTTAATTTTGTTTGTTCAATTGCCACTTTGGTTTATTATTAATCTCTCAGTATCTTTCACAGACAGCGTTTAATATCCTATTCAAGGGAACTTGCGGTAAGCATGCATACAATGGCCTGAACTATAATTCAATACAGCAAACAAATTTAAACATTTTAGGCAGTTTTCATGAACCCCCCCCCCAAAAAAAAAAAGATTGGCTTTTGACTATGGCCAAGTAATATTGCTGATGCTATGTTTGTTAATTATTTATAAAGTACTTCTCCTGAACGTGGTGTTATGCTATGCATGGTTGCCTTCTGCAAATGAGTAATGGCTCAATTCCAGGTCTCAAAGTGCTTACGGTTTAAAAGGGAACAAGTGAAATAGATGCAAGTAACAATGCCCAGATGAATGTGATAAGTACCTGAAGGGAGGTAGGCACAAAATGCAGAAAGAATTTAGGAGAGAAGTACCTCTGCCCTACAAAAAGAAATGGAGACTCTGTAAAGAAGTGACATTCAAACTGAGTGATGATGAATGGGTAACAATTGGATAGATAGATATAGAAAAACTTCATTCCAGCTCTAGTGGAATGCATCAATAAAGGATCAATATGTTTTAGTTCTTATATATATAGAAAAAAAGATGAAAGTATGGCAAATGGTTTAGAATCACTTCCGGTAGAGTATATGTGAGCTTTAAATAGAGTATTCACATGGAGCTCAGCAGGCTTGGGCCCAGATTGTATAAGACTGTCAATGCTAAGCTGAGAGGTTGGTATTTATTTGGAACCTATGTACAGCAAATAGAAAACAGAAAAACACATTATTGTTCTTATACCAATGTCAACATCTCCTTATAATGGACAAAAATATATGGCAGTAGAAAACATATTTTCTTTTGGAAAAATATTTAAATAGGCTTATATTAATTAATAGTGAGTTGTGTGACATCCAATGTTTGATATTTTTGTAACTTTTATTTGAAAGCTATTCATTTATATTGCTACTTAATGCACTTTCACACCAATAATCTAATCATTTTATTTTCGTGTTTAAAAAAGATTTATGTATCCAGATGTGGAGTAGTACATACATGCTGAGATTCCAATTACCCCTTTTTTTCATGTCTTCATGACCATATTATCTTAATAAATCTAAGCGATTGTCATCAGCTGGTGACATACACCCACATGGAAAGCAGAGCCTCAAGAGGAAATACGGAGGTGTGCCTCACAACTTTACATTATTTAAGGGCTGCAGATGCCACTGCACAATTCAGTGTTCACTGAGATAAACAGATAAATGTGTGGAGCGGGAGCAAAGGGAAGTGGGCACCTGCCACAGCATCCACCGTCAGGCTTGTTCAGCTCAACCCTCAGCCCCTCAGTGTGAAACCTGGCCAAGCTGGAAGGTTCCTTCTGAAACCAAAGAGATGATATACACAAAAACTGCAAGGCATAGATTGTATTTTTAACATTTCCTCTGGACTCTCACATAACTTTTGCAGGACTTTGATGTAAGGCCTACTGGTTGCATGCAGTGGATTGTGAGTTTAACAAAAAGGATGATGTTTTATTTTTATTTCCAGTTTTCTAGGGTACCATTTGAAATAGCATCAGGTTTGGTATAGACTACTTAGAATGGGCACTGCAGCGGGGTCATGGAGGCTCTGGCTGGTCTGGGCATCAATCCTTCAGTTGCTGATGTATGTGAAGGGGTGAGGGTTCCACACAGGCTGGGAAGGTGACATAACACTTAGGGAGGTGAGGGCCCTCTACCTGGCTTACAGTCAGCCAGCTGCCTCCTTGCTGTGTCCTCACATAGTGGAAGAAGAGAGTGCTGGTTCTCCTCTTATTCTTATAAGGACACTAATCCCGTTATGGTGAACCTACCTCATGACGTGACCTAAACCTAATGAACTCCCAAAGGCTCATCTCCAAATACCATCACATTAGGGGTTAGGGCTTCAACATATAAATTTGGAGGGGACCATTCATTACATAACAGTTGAGAGAGGAGTTTGGAGTTCCTCATAGATGGATGTGTTACTTCTATGTTTGCAGGCAGGAGCAGCAGTCAAGGCCGTAGTGACATATATTGAACTGTGCGTTTGTAGCAGGATGAAGTTTTAAAAGAATGAACACTGTGTAAAGACTATGATCAAAAAGAAAAATGTTGTTTTTTACTCTTGTCTTATCTAGATCTTTTTTCTCTCTCTTCCCTCTCTTCACACTTTATATTATAGTTGCATTGATGTGCACCAGCTACAGTGCATTGCGGATACTCATTCTTTAAGTAAATGTTATTTCAAAAAGTGAATGACTTAATTACTAAATAAACAAATATTCAAGACATTGGAAGTAATAATTAATCAGGCACAAGGGCAAACAAAACAGAAAAAAAAGGAGAGAGGACAGGCGTGAAAAAAGGAAAAGACAAAGGTAATAGGAGAGGAGAAGGCAAGAGCAGAAGAATTACATAAAAATATTTAAAATAATTTTAATTTGAATCAAAATTTGGTGATCATACCAAAAACAATTTGGAAAAGATACTACAATCAATACTAAGCAGGCCCCAATATGACATGGGATGTCATTTTGAATATTTGTGTTTTCGAAAGAACACAGAGTAATTAAATAGTATCCAATACAAATAATTACAGAGAAAGAAAATAAAGTCATTAAACAGAGATGGAAGAAAGCAATATTTAAGCTGGAGAAATCAATACTGCTGATCAAATACAACTTTTCCCCCCCAAAATCTCCAAAAAGAAATATTGGCTGGCCATAATCTACACAGTGCATCTTTTAAATACATTTTTGCAGGTACAATTTAATAAAAATTTGTAAAAGAAGCCCTCAACGTCATTTACAATGCATTCTTATGGCATATTTCCATTTCAATCACAACTGGAACGAGTAATCTAAATATTAAAAGCATAATATCTGAACAGAATGGTTTAGGATGAACAAGAAAAATAAATAAAATTCAAAAGTGTATAGCTTTTTATCATTCTTTCAACAAATTATTCTTAAGTTCCCATTATGCACTTGATGCTGGGGATAAACAAGGCATCAGCAGTTAGGAAGACAGCCTGGAGACTTGTTGGGGGAGTTTCTATCACTTGTAAATAATGTGGTTCTGAGTAAAGAGACATTTAACACTCAGTGTAGTTCTGGGCATCCATAAACAGCAGTCTTAGCCGTGTAAAAGAATGATAATTAATGTGCAGATCTGGAAAACATTGCATGACAAGGGAGTTAGGGCTCTGACATGCTTGATTCCAAGCCAGGCGAGAAATAACATTTAGAGAAAGAGGATTAACACAAAGTGTTGTGAAGCTTAGGAGGCCTTGATCTGAAGATTGACAGTCACAATAAAGAGAGCATCTCCCATTCAAGACGGCTCCCCTCAGAATGAGAGAATTAGGTAATTAATAGACAAGATAATGAGTCCAATAAGAAAAGAAGATGAGACCCTTTTAGATTGTGGATCAAAATTTTTTATGTAACAGAATAAACTTCTGTTCAGCAACTTATTTTATTACTAGAATAAAACATAACTGTGACGTAAATGGACTCTCTGTGTCACTCTGAACAGCTCTCAATGCTGGCTGCATCTATTAGATATTTGGATGTGATTTGGTCTGTGTTGGGAACCAGGCCTAGGTATTTCTTCAAAGTTTTTGAGTAGAATCTAATATATATTCACAGTTAAGAACACTGTTACAAATTTAAATATAATATATCTGAAGGACTTCCCATCTTGTTTTGAATTAAGTCTTGCTGTTGCTGTTTTGTGCGCCTGTTCATGTTTTACATGGGTTTGTGTGTGTGTATATGCATGTTTAATTATCGTTAAGATTAATTTTATAGTACTGCAATGCCTGTATTACTTTAATATTAATTTTTAACTGACATGTATATAAATACAAAATTCAATTAGAGGGAATTTATAATCCAAAAAAAAAAAAAAGATTAATATTATAGAAGTGAGAGGAAGGTATTCTGAGAGCGAAGTGTTAAAAGATAGTTGAGCTTTAGTTAGATGGATTTGGCAAACTCCTGGTTATTGAACTTATCAAATATACCTTGGATACACTATTTAACATTGCTATATTCCCAGTTTCCCACATGTAAAAATAGTAAAATAAATTGAACCAACCTTATAAGTTTGTTATGATAATTAAATGAGTTAATGTATGCATCGCCTCTTTTAAATTCACAGCATGTGCTTTACAAATTTTCAGTCGTAATTATTAGAGTTTTTGTCATTGTTATGCAAGGGGATAATGTGGATTACATCTTGAAAAACATATAAAGAGTGGTACAGAATGTACATTTTCCTCCATCCCTTCTAATTTAATATAAGAGGAATTGATAACATCCAAGGTACATCAAAAAGTTCGTGGAAAAATAGATTGAAAGATAATACAAATCTTTTCATGAACTTTTTGAAGTGCTCTCATACATGCTAGGTAAGAAGATATGAAGAAAAAGACGTTTACAGTTGTATTATGGGTATTATTGTCTAATATTAATGCAGGTGACAGGATGCCTTTTTTTAATGTCAGGAGAAAACCAGTTATTATTTTCTACTTCAGGCTGTCTTTTAAGTGGCATCATTTTTGGAATAAGAGCTCAGAGAAAAAGTTTGCATAGGATTTTGTAATTCTAAAGAATCGATGGTGTCACAGGTGGCTCTTTTGATGTAAAAAAAAAAAAAATGGAAAACAACCCCAAAATTACTCTAATAGAAACATTTATCTTTAATGTTTAAATAATTTATGTTTTCAGGCGTAGAACTTGATTTGGTAATCCATTAGAGATACTACATTTTCTGACTTTATATTACTGTTTCATTGTTTGCTCCAAAAAGTGATCTGAGGATTTTTTAACATCACATTAAAGAAAAAATTGAGAAACTCAATAAGATAATTTTTTTCAGGAGCTTCTTGAATAATTTGAACTAGCAATACAAATAAATCATAAAATCATCAGATACATATTTCTAAGTGCCGTTTCTATGCCTGTCAGTGTGCATGGTCTTGTGATTGATCAGGGAAATGAAGTAAAAGTCAACTCCAGCCCTCAACTTTTTAGCAATTTAGTAGATGACATAATGATAATATTGATTTGAGAATTATTCAGTATTCACCTCAGTTTTTCTGGCAGAAAGTGCAGAAAAAATTGAAAAGAAGAAGCAGCTAAATTAAATAAGGAATCTATAGAATAGAGATGGGATTGATGAAATTTTATTGGAGCTAGGATTTGCAAGGTGAATAGTGTACGACTAATAAAACTTACAAATCTAACAGGAATTGATTATATTGCAGTAATTCTTGAGACCATTAATTCTACATAAGGCAGATATTTATTTCATGTTTCACTTTTTTTCTTTCATCTCTGTACAATGTCTATCCATTTGCCTTCTATTTCTAGTACTCAGTACACCGACTTGCATGAATATTAAACATTTAAAGTTGTTAAAATATAGAATGAATGAATAAAATCAAAGATCAGAATTTATCACAAAAACATAATTTTACCAGTTGGGACTGTTACTTGATTTGTAAATATAAGATCATACTAAACTGTTATTAAAAAGCAGTAGAAATATGTAGAGAGAAAAGTTACTAAAGTTCCTCCTCTCTTTTTTTAAAGAAACCGCCAAAATATTGAGTATTTAGTATGAATCGCTCCATATCTCTCTGTGCTCACACAAGCATATGGGAATTTACATATAGGAATATATAAATGCATGTTTCATTTCTATTTCTTTTATATAAAAATGAACTCATATATCACATAATAATATTTTCACTTAATGATATATGATAGGTATATTTCAGATTATGTATAAATATGGATCTTCTTTCTTAATAGTTGCATGATGTGATGCAGTTTTTTTTTTTACCAGAAATTTTTCAATCAGAATCCTATTGATGAATGTCAATTCATTTTCAGATTCCATTACTGTACTAAAAATGTGTGTATAAATACATGTTGTTGTTTTTGGTTTTGTGGGTTTTTTTTTTTCCCCCCAGTAAGAATGGTATTGTAGAAAAAAGGTCTTTTCCAGATTTTATTTATTTATTTTCTTTAAATATGTCATACCACTTCCAGAAAGCTTGCAACAATTCACACTCAGAATAGCCCACCATCCCACAGAACTACTGTCCAAATGTTACCAATGATATTTGCCTTTTATTAATGCCAATCGGACTTGTGAAACAAGACATGTCTCTATTAGTGAGGTCTAATTGTAATTCCATAGATTTTTTTGACCATTTGCATTTCATTTTTCTTGAATCACTTACTCAGAAACTTAACTGATCTTAATTTATTTATTCTTAACTATTTTTAAAAGTTAATAGTACATTAACTTTTTACCATTTCACGTTTATTTTATTTTTATGTGTACTTTTCACATATATTACACATATATTAATCCAATTGTTTTTTCAGTGGTTCTTCTATAATAACAGCATTTTATATAGACATTTACCTATTTTGTTGTTTAATGAATTAATGTTTTCCCTGCTTCCTGTGGCTTCCATCTTCCCTTTCCTGCTAAAGAAGATCTTCGCCATCTTAAGTATGTACAAATATTATACACAGTTGTTAGTTAAAAATTATATTAATAGGGTCTATCAAGGAGTATCAATTTTATATGCTTATGTTTAAGAATATACAGCAATTCTTTCATTTACCTATTAGCTATTTGTATGTCTTCCTTTGAAAAATGTATATTCAGTTCCCTTGCCCATTTTTTAATTGGGTTATCTGTTTCATTTTTTACTGTGTAATTGCTTGAGTTCCTTGTATATTGTGGATGTTAATCCCTTGTCAGATGCATAGTTAGCAAAAATTTTCTCCCACTCTGTAGGTTGTTGTTTCACTCTCTTGATTGTTTCCTTTGCTGTGAGGAAGCTTTTTAGTTTGACATAGTCCCATTTGTTTATTTTTTCTTTTGTTACTGTGCTTTGGGGCTCATGTTCATAAAGTCTGTGCCCAGACTTAGTTCACAAAGTGTTTCACTTATATTTTCCCTTAGTAAGTTTACAGTTTCAGGTCTTATACTTAAGTCTTTAATCCATTTTGAGTTGATTTTAATATATGGTGAGAGGTGCAGTTCTAGATTCATTCTTCTACATACGGGTACCCAAGTTTCCCAGCACCATTTATTCAAGAGGCAGTCTTTTCCCCAGTGTATGTTTTTGTTCCCTGGGTCAAATATCAGATGGCTGTAAGCCTGAGGGCTGATTTCTGGGTTCTCTATTCTGCTACACTGCTCTGAGTGTCTATTTTTATGCCAGTACCATGCTGTTTTGGTTAAAACAGCTTTTTAGTATAATCTGAAGTTGGGTAGTGTTATACCTCTGGCTATATGTTTTTTGCTCAGGATTGCTTTTATTACTAGTCATCAGGGAAATGCAAGTTAAACCCACCTTGAGATATCATCTCATGCCAGTTAGACTGTCTATAATCAAAAAGAATGAGAATGGGCCGGCCCCATGGCACACTCAAGAGAGTGCAGCACTTGGGAGCGCAGTGGCACGGTGCTCCCGCTGCGGGTTCGGATCCTATATAGGGGTGGCTGGTGTGCTCACTGGCTGAGCGCGGTGCGGGCGACACCAAGCCAAGGGTTGCAATCCCCTTACTGGTCACAAAAAGGACAAAAAAAAAAATGAGAATAACAAATGCTGGCAAGGATGTGAGTGAGGAAGAGAATGCTCCTACACTGTTGATGGACTGTAAATTAGTACAACCATAATGGAAAACAGTATAGAGGTTTCTCAGACAACTACAGATAGATCCTCCATTTGGTCCAGCAATCCCACTTCTGGGTATATACACAGAGGAATGGAAGTCATCATATCGAAGGGATACCTGCACTCCCATGTTCATCGCAGCTCTGTTTACAATAGCCAAGATATGGAACGAACCTAAATGTCCATCAATGGATGATTGGATAAGGAAACTGTGGTACATATACACCATGGAATACTTCTCTGCCATAAAAACAATGAAATTATCCCATCTGCAAAACATGGATGAGCTTGGAGAAACTTGCGTTGAATGAAATAAGCAAAGCACTGAGGGAAATAAGCAAAGTACACCGTATGTACTCTCTCATTACTGGGAGCTCAGAGATAAAGAAGAAAGGAAAGAAAGCCACAGTGGTGTGTTGGACTTGCAGAGGGAGAGAACATACCTAGGGATACAAAGTGGAGTGGGGAAAGAGGATGGGAAGGGAGGTCAGGGATAATTGAGGGGATAATTGGGTGGGGGACATGCGGTATAATCACAATTTGTGGTAATGGACATGCTGCCAGTATGGATCTGGCCATCACATCTTAGGCATGAGTGGTGACAATTTGCGGCATACCCCATTAATATTCATAACCAATAAAAACGAAACAAACATTTAAAAAAATAAATAAGAAAAAATAGGGAAAATATATACAGTGGGTCAACAACAACAAAAAAGAATATACACCAATTCTTCTAAGTATAAAGAGAATGTGTTGACAATGTAAAGTATATCACTTCAATCAGCGATTGCTCTGTGCTAATAACAGGCTTTTGGTGGTGCATAATAAGCATTTTTTTCCCCATGGATCTTGTTGTTAGCTAGTGTGTCTCTGATATTTTAGCCTGAAGCTGGCTGGGCAGTGGTGGACTGACACACTGCACTTTACCATGGCTCAGGCAAAGCTCTTCTCATGACAATGACCGTGATGCAAGAGGGTAACCACACTGCACAAGCATATTTCAAATCCCTACTCACATTAGGTTTGTCAACGTCCCAGTGTCCAAAGCAAGTCAGGGATGATCCCCAAGTCAAGGTTTGGGGAAGGAAGTTTAAACCTTAGGGGAAAGAAACCAGGGAAATTGCATGGATACAAGGTAGGGCGAAGAAATAATTCAGTCTAATCCACACATACATACCTAAATACATACACATTCATATGTACACATATTTGTGAGCATAAATATATGTGAATGTAAGTATAAACTACGGTGGAATTTGTTAAATGCCAAATTTGTTTATGCTTACTTTTAGAGATAATCCCCAAACAGCAAATGCTTCTGTAAAGACTGAAATTAGCATTTATGCACTAAAAAGTAGAATTTCATATCTAGTTGAAAGGATGGCTCTTTAGAAAAGTTTTGCAAAAGAATTAACCATGCCTGTGTAACTGAAATAACTCCTGTGCACCAACAGTTACTTTATTCCACTAGGATTTTCTCACAACTAAACTAATTTGGTCTCTGTCCAATCTATTGCAGTAGGAAGAAACCACGTACCCATCAGGAATCTAGAAAGTTTCTTCTGTTTTGTTTTTTCCCTACTTAAGTTTGGTAGTGGGAGACTTCAACACTATATCTGTTATTCAACATATATTATTTGATCAAATTGTTTAAAGTATATTTTATGTCACTACCTGGGATAGTGTTTTACAGAGTTACAGATTTAGGAAACAGTTTTCTATAATACTATGATCCCAAAATGGTTTTTACATTTCAAACTATTAGTAAAGCCTTGAGGCATTACACACTCTCACACACACACACACACACACACACACACACACACACACACACACACACACACACACACACTGCATTTGACCTGATAAGGGCAACATTGATTAAAAAGAAAAAAGAATAAGCACAGGTTAAATGTTAGCCAAATAACCCGTAGACCTTTTAAAATGTTTCATCAAGTGATCAACACAGAGCTAACTAACCAGTGCCAAGAAAAATGTGTAAAGACCATGCCAAGGAGCCAGATGCTCCTACTGCTAAATTATCTCTTGCAGATTGGCACCAGCATTTTACAACTGGCATGCCCACAGGTATCGCTCACACTGCACCACCATATGGTGTGAGCTATTTTTTTAAAAATAGCTTGCTTCTTATTCAAAAGTGAATACTCTGGATACATTTATTTTTCTTCTCCTAGGGAATCAGTATTTTATTTTTTATTTTTTGTAATGTCATGAGAAAAAAATGTGTAAAATAGACTTGCTTAATCTAAATACGTTCCTATATAAAAATAAGACATCATTCATTAGTGCCAGCTCTTATATAACTGCTTATGTTTTCCCTTCACTTAGTCCTTTTTTGAAAATTGGTTTACAGGACTCCACTAACTGAGTGAGAAATTAAAATTTAATCATCAGGTGTTTAAAATATCAATATGCAATATATTGTGCAGCAGAAAAGAAAAACAAAAAAGTGCATTTTTAAAAATTTGTAGTAGTCTAATAATTTAGTTTTGTATGGACATATCCTGAGACAGACACTGGTAACATGAACAAGTGAGTAGTTAATTGGTTGGTATATAATTGAATATGCTGTGATGTATTTTAAAGCATTGACACTTTTTCTAACATTCTTTGCCAAATAGCATTTTGAGACGTGTTAAACGCATGAAAATATTTCCCATCAAAGCCACTGAATTTAAGGAAAAATTCTTCTCACTGTATCAGGGCAAATTTAAACAATCATGATACCTTTGATTCTCTACAATGATTGTTATTATTTTTCTAAACATGTCAACAATCTTTCAAAATATTGGCTATTATGTTTATCTAAAGACAGGAAAAGTTTAGAAACTCTTATTTTTATTTTAAGAAGATTTTATTTCCTTAGATATTATGAAGCACTGTGCTAAGTGAAGGGGGAGGGGAACCTAGAAAGAACCAAAACAACGCTACATAAGGTTCATATGAAATAGAAGATCTGAGATACTTTGCTGTAATCATTTTCTAATATATTCAAAAATATTTTATAGTGTAGGTGGTAAATTTATTTTGGAAGGAATTTTCAGGAATAAAAGAATTTAACATGCCACATAACCACAGTTTGTGTTGGTGATAATAATTGGGTTTTACACAGCTTAAAGAAATATGAAAGCCCCCCCAATTTAGTTTTTCCTCTAGCTATTGAAAATTAAAGGCAGAGCTTACTTAATCTAATGCCGAGTATTTAAAAAAATGTATATTGAAACAAAATGTAGAAGAAAAGAAGTTGTTTTATTTACATGGTATTGTCACATATTTATATCATTATTTAGCAAATATTTCTCATTGAGAGGTTTTAAGGTTAGTATTTAATCAGACATTGGAAAAGAATAAAACAGATTGTTATTTCCTTGCTCTACTCAATAGAGGTTGCAATAATTTTTGAAATGTTAGCATATACTCAAGAACACATGTGTATAGACAATATATCTATATAAGATCTGAAAGTGCCAGTACAGTATATAATTAATTTTATTCTGAAGTTAAATTGGTGGTTTATATTTTATATGGCTAATGTGCAAGTTTATGTGCATTTCTTGGGAATTTATGTTTCACGTGTAATTCATATGCAATATTTAACCTAAAATTAAGCAATATTATAACAATGTATATCGAGGTTATATATGTATATATTAATCCATTAAAGAAACAGCTGCAACTGTAATAATGAGTATAGGATTTTTAAAAATTGCTGTTATTAAAGCAATAAATACAGGATTTGAAGAGACTTTTAAAGTACAGGATTATTTTTTTTAGCCAGACAGAAGACTTTTCCCCTGGGACCTTGTTTGCCAGGAAGAATGCTGGGTGGGAAAATATCAGCAGCTGGCATGATAATGAGCCCACTTCACCGCAGATGAGTTTGTTATTATTCCATTCCTGCAGTCTTGTAATTCACAGTTGCATGTCATTTATACATGATTTTTTAAAAAAATAGATATTGTATATAACTAAACTCTGGCAATCTACAAGAATATTTACAAACATAAGGAACAAACTAGGAAACATATGCAAACAAAGCTAGATGATAAAGGGAAAATACAGAACTTAAGTGCTCCAAAAACAGCTCTATTTATTTCAAAATACCCCCAAACAAAAATACATGAAAAATAAAAACAAATCTGTATGAATTTGTACTTTCCATAATTGGCAATTAGGTTTGTTTATCATTACAGCAACTACAGGTGAGAAGATAATATGGTTTTTTGGATTGTAAGTGATTTTTTTTTTAGGAATTACTATTAATTTATATGAAGGAAAGTCTTATGTTAGCACAACATAAAAAAATAAATTCACTTCTACATAATTAATTAAACTTAACAATAACTGGAAATAAGTTTTCCATTTCCAAAGACTTTCTGACTTTAGCATGTCATGGACCAAAAATTGAAAATAAAGAATAGAAATAAAAAGGTCATAAATTAAATTATACTTGGCAATGCACTGTCCTTTGAGACAGAATGATTAAAGAGTAAACATCAAAACTCTCATGCCTGGTAGATTTGAAAATTCAAACCATTTAAACAAAAGTTACATGACTTCAACATAAAAATGAATATTCTAGATTATAGGTAACATTTAAATTCTGTTCTGGATATCATCAATCATATAAAATACGTAAAAGAAAATCAATTTAAACAGTTTAATGTAGGCCAGTTTAAAGTAAATAAGAATATGAGAAATCTAATGTAAGAACATTATATCAAGCAAATTGTAACAGTTTAGCTAGTTAACAAACTACTTAAAAACCTTTATTGTAGGGCTGTTCATTGATAAAAACTTTAAATGTAAAATAAATAAGCTTTTTCACAATAAATTAATTAAATGCATCTAATCACTAATAAAATTTAGAAATTTTCATAGTGGTGTGGTCTGCATGTTAACATATTAAAAGAAATAATGATGAAATACAGCACTGGGGAACTGGAAAAAAAGATATCACAGTTCCAGTGAAGAAAAAAAAATGCCTTTTTAGTGAAATATTTTTAAATAATTTTTTTAAACTTTGTGAATTAAATTAGTATCTGATTGAATACTTTGGTGAAGTAAAAAATCCGTTGAAAAGTTAGCTAAAACTAGTAAAACATGTATTTAGTCTATAGAAAATAAAATTATAGTTTACCTTATTACAGAGAATGGAAAACTATTATTAGGATTATTGTTCAAAATTGAATTATCCTCATTATCTGGAAGTAACACTATGTTTGAAAACAATTTGATTCTTTTCATTATTTTTTGAAAATTTAAGCCATATAAGCATTATCACAAACTAGACTAGGATATGGGAACTAAGAAAACTACTAAGAAGTTAATCCAATAAAGACCAGAAACTGCAATGCCTCTTTCATCAACACTCAAGGGACGCAACTGGAGAGTGAGAAATCTTGTTATAAGAACAAGATCTTAAGAAAGGCATAAACAAAATGAGAGAAATTCAGAAAATATAGCAGAAGTAATTAATAGCAGGAGACAGATTTATGAAAAAATATATACAAATAAAGATGCTTAAAATGGTAAGCAAATATTAACCAGTAATTGTGAACACCGTATAAATACTTAAAGGAGGCAGGAAGAGTAATTACTTAACAGAAGATGCTAAGAGAAGACAGGCAAATTTTAGAAAATGGAAACTTGTTTTCTACATACATGTATAATGTATTCCAAATAGTAAAATTAGTCTGGTTTTACAATAATTTAAAATTATTACTTGTACAAAATATCTTGCCAAAGGAGGTGGAGAGAACATTGTTTTAATCTCAGAGTAAAGTGGCATAAAGACGAAAGCACTGGCTCTTTGCTCTTAATAAATGGTATCATTTTGAAGGACTGCACTTAACAGGTGTTCCCACTCTTGGCCATAGAATCATGACTGCAATTGTCATTTGTATGCTATGCTTATCATCACCGCCTCCTGGTTCTGGTCCAAGTATCTAGTTCAAAAGTAACTTGACATGATTTTTATCTAGACTGCAATAGCGACAAAAGAATCAATTGAAAATGGCTGAAACCTCATCACTGAGCTTACTGAATTATTAAATCAATATTATGTGTGTATTGAATTTGAATAATGTATATACTCATCATGTACACACACACACACACACACACACACACACACAGGATATATAATTCATCCACTCTATCTGCACTTGAGAACGTATGGGCCCTTTACTAAGGACTGAAATAAGGGAAAGTCTTTGATAGTTCTCTTTCTCCATAACTTCTCTTAGTTGTTCTCTTTGGAATACTTTTTTTATATCTTGTGCCTTTTAATAACAATTACAAAGAATTTTATTCTCTTAGTTAGACTTGGCAAGTCCCTTAGACTAAATGGCACTCTCCTCATCCCATAGATTCTGCACACTCTCTGCCCAGTTACTCCCTGGGATTGGCATATCTCTGCATAGTGCTGCCACTCTGCACTGTCTCTCTCTGGGTACACTTTATTCTGCATTAGTCAGTCTTTGCCATGTGGCAAAGGGACTCCGGAAATCGTGGTACAAAATAAAACTTTTTAGAGCATGCCAGAACAAAAAAAAATTTTCTCTTTTACAAAGAAGTTACAAATGCCTTGATGCATTCTGTGTAGAACTGGACATTTTTCTATCTGGCTAGGAAGCCTGATATTTTATGGTTAATTTGCTATCCTATATTAGGTAAATTGCAATACTCCTCTAAAACGGAAATATCTCTCCTTTCTAATTTAGTTTCGTAATGCATATACTGTGAACTTTTGAACTATGTAACATCTATTCTGTAATCATTTATATGACATGAATTTGTATAAACTCTGGTATCATTTGGAATTAGGAAATATGAAACTCCTTGAAAACATTTAGATTCATTTTATATATCCAAACCCACCATATGTTATTCAAACACTTTAAATATCCCCGTAGATTTTTTGCTGCCACAAATGCTTTCCATCAAATAACGTTATTCTATTTAGAAAAGCGAAAAGGAAAAAAAAAAAGATAAAATAAAGGAAACTGTTAATAACTAGGAAGAATATAAAAGTCACAAGTTCCACCTATCGGGAGCTACCTTATCAGTCAACAAAAACATATTGAGCAAGTGCATGAGCAAGCCTGGAACGAAGAGTCTCAAGCGTACAAAGTATTGCTTCCTCCAACTGTTTTTTGGACGCAAGAGAGTAAACAGTTTGCCAAATCTTTCCAAACTTCAGGAGGATACACAGCATTTGCTTCACACAATTGTGTTTTTGTTTGTTTTTTCTCGAAATGCATTTAATGCTCAGGAAAATAAAACACATAGTAGCTCTAGAAATTATTTTTGTGCTTTTTATTTCTAAAATGTAAACTAGAGTTTTGTTTTTTTTTTTTATCATTCTCTTGATGTGTTCTTCCATTCTTGTAATAATATTAATGTCCAAATTGCATTTGATTATTAGCTTTAAAATGCATAGTTTTGTTTTTTTTTTTACCATTCTCTTGATGTGTTCTTCCATTCTTGTAATAATATTAATGTCCAAATTGCATTTGATTATTAGCTTTAAAATGCATATACCTTCAGAGCATTAGTCTTTCTCCACTGTAATTGGAAAACTTCAGCTTCTAACGACAATCCTTCTACTCACAGATTCAATATCTTCCTGAATTATAAAATTACATAAAAATACTCCCACACGTGCTCAGGAACAAGACAGTGCAAACACATCAGTTCCAGCCTTTTCTTAGAAATTCATTGACAACAGGCCATTAGAATGGGTCACCACACTAATACGTGCACGGACACCTACCCAGCCCCTCTGCTGCTGTACCAGCCCATCTGTGATGTTTGCACTGAGTCCCAGCAAAGATTTAAGAAACGCAGGACGTATTGCTCACTGTGAGTCTGTGCCTCCTTTGCTAGGGTTGTCCATGAGACATTACAGCTTTCCCCCAAAATGATTTCTATTATTTTTTCACCTGCACCTGTTTCTGCAGGAGTCAGTCTGCATGATCTCTCAGATAAGCTCAGTCACAGCCTCGTTCCCATCGTCCCCTTCCCTGTCTGCACCAGATGCCTCTGCACACGATCATCTCAGAGCCTTCACCTTGTCAAGACCTCATAAATAAGTAAATGCTCACACTTAATAGTTCATGCAGTTAGGAGGAAGTATATTGTTGCTTCCTCCAGTGTCCTGGAGGTATCATTGCTTAAACTTTGTGAATTACACCACTATGTAGAGCTCCAAACATATAACAGAGAGAGGCAAACCTTATTACCTCTGTGTAATGTGTTTAAATACAGTGTAGAACTAATTGCACCTGTGGGTACCGTAAATCATAGAATAATTGAGTCAGGACTCAGTGTGGATTTTCTGATTTTGTACAGGGATGGTTGGGAAGCTTATTTCAAATAACTGGGGCACAATAATTAAATTGTAAAATTGGAGTTGGAGTATAGAATAATTAGCAACACAATTATCAGATTGAAGTAACACTTTGGAGAAAGTTAGAGAAAGTTTGTCTCAAATTCAGCTGAGATTGAGAGTAAACTCAAAAAATAATTAATTCCTAATTTTAAAAAAAATGATTTGCTATAATAAAGATAAAGGAATTTAATTAAACTCATGCAAAAAAATCATCTCAAAGAGCACAACTACTTATGGAGTAGAAGAGATAAAGAAATATAGCATTTTGTCTAAAAGGGATAAAAAGAATACATCTTTATGTTTTATTAGATCTCTGTTTATATTAAAGTGCAAATTCATATAAATTATAAATGTATTTTATACTCACTGTTGCCCAGGGAGTAAAAAAAATTGTTCCAAAACCTGTAAGCAGATTAATGGCATTGTATAAAATAATTAACTTTTATTAAAAAAAGAGATAAAAATTTTAATAAAAAGTAAAAGAAGATCTTTTTCTCCATAAAGTTTTTATATAATTTTTCTATGGTAATAAAAATAAATTAACTGTTTTTCTGTTTTATTTATAACTTTTCAGTGTGCTTTGATAATAAATAATTCCACTTGTAGAACTTCAGCAAACTGAAGAAATCACAAAAACTACCATAAATAGCATAAGGATTCTGATGAACGGGTAGCCATCCTAAAATAATATTCACACATAGCAATAGGAATTAAACTACTTTAGATAAGAGACATTAATATATTAAAATGCAAGAAAACTATAAACAAAATGTTTTAAATGTAATAAATCTAATATCCCCTAACAAAATCCAAATGTAAACAATAATTTTATATACACAAATTACACACTATCCAACAAGGAAATTAAGACATACTGTTCATTAATTATAGCAACAACACAAATAATAGAATACTTAGGATTAAATTTAACCAACGAGGTGAAAGACTTGTACACTGAATATTATAAAACATTGATGAAGAAAATTAAAGAAAATATAGATAAATGGCAAGACACCTCATCTTCATGGGTTGGAAGAATTAATATTGTTAAAATGTCTGTGCTATCCAAAGTGATCTACCGATTCAGTGTAATCCCTAAAAATTGTGATGACATTTTTTTACATAAATAGAAATACAATCCTAAAGTATAAATGGAGCTACAAAAGACCCCAATAGCAAAAGCAATCTTGAAGGAAAGAAAACAAAGCTGGTGGTATCACATTTTCTGATTTTAAAATACATAACATCCACAGTAATCAAAAGATTACAGTATGAACATAGGAAGAGACATACAGTACAGTGGAACAGAATAGAGAGTCCAGAATATATCCATGCACCTTTGACCAAGTTGCCAAGAACACACCATGGGGAAAGGATACTTTTTTTTAAATAAATGATGCTGGAAAAACTGGATATCTATATGCAGAAGAATGAAATTGTACCCTTATACTACTTATACTATGTAAAAAATCAACTCAAAACACATTAAACAGTCAAATGTAAGACCTGAAACCATAAAACTACTAGGAAGTAACAGAGAGAACAACTTTCTCAACATCAATTTTGGCAATGATATTTTGGATATAACACCAAAAGCAAGGTGACAAAAATAAAAAATAGACAACTGTGATTGCATCAAACTAAAAAGTTTCTGTACAGCAAAGAAACTTTTGTGGTTCCATATAAATTTTAGGATTTTTCTAATATTTCCATGAAAAATATTATTAGATCTTGATACAAATGCATTAAATTTGTAAATCACTTTGGATAGTATATTTTAACAATATTAATTCTTTCAACCTATGAACATATGATGTATTTCCATTTGTTTGTCTTTTTCAATTTCTTTCATGAATGTTTCATAGATTTCAGTCTACAGATTTTTTCTTTTTTTTTTTTATTGAATTTGCTCCTGTTTTATTCTTTTGATTGCTGTTGCAAATTAGATTTTTTTGAAATCTTAGGGACACCATCAAGTAAGCTAATATATACATTATGGGAGTCCCACAGAGAGCAGAGAAGGATAGAGAAGCAGAAAGTTTACTTAAAGAAATGACAAAAAATCTTACCAAATCTAGAGAGGGAAATTAACATCCACATTCATGAAGCCCAAAGAGCCCTAGACAGATAAAATATAAAGAGATCTTTACCAAGACACCTTATAATCAAATTGTAAAAGTCAAAAATAGAGTTTTGCAAAAGCACGAGAAAAGCAACTCATCACATACAAGGAAATGTCCATAAATATTCAGCAGATTTCTAAGGAGAAACATTTCAGGCCAGGAGACAGTAAGAGGACATATTCGAAGTGCTGAGGAAAAAAAAAAAATAGCCTATCACAAGAATACTACACCCAGCAAAGTTGCCCTTCAGAAATGAAGGAAAGATAAAGACTTTTCCAAACTAACAAAACTGTGAGAGTTCATCACTACTTGACCTGCTTTACAAGAAATGCTAGAAAGAGTTCTTCAAGTGCAAATTAAAGATGCTAATTAACAACAAGAATACATATGGTAAAATTTACAGTAAAGATAAAAATATAGTACAATTAAGAATACTCTAATACTGTAATGGTGCATAACTCACTTTTAACTGTAGTATTAAAATTGAAAGACAAAAGTACTAAAATAGATGTAGCTACAATAATTTGTTAATAAATATACAATATATGCATAATATAAACTATAGTTTTAATAACATAAAACATGGGGGAAGGAGAGGTTAAAGAACAAAATTATTGTATGCGATGTTAAGATGTTGTCATCTTGAAATATGTGATTATAACTACAAAGTGTTTTATGTAAGCCTCATGATAACAAGAAAGAAAAAACCAGTCATAGACACATAAAAGAGAAATAAAAAATCAAAGCATATCGCTACAAAAAAATCATCAAATCACAAAGGAAGATAGCAAGAGAAGAAGAATGAAAAGAATAAACTATGAAACAGTCAGAATATGTGGAATATTAAATAAAAGAGTGCCTTAATAAATATAGGTAGGAATTTGTGTTCTGACATATATGAAGATTTTATCTACTGACATATATGGGGAATCTTAAAAGTAATATCTAGTTGGAGGTGCAGCAGATGACCAACCATGAGGCTTTAGACAAGAAAAATAATAGCAAAAATATTTGAAAGCACAGATTAATTAAAAACATTTTTTAGAGAAAAAAAATTCACTAGTTAAGGAACGAAGTTTCATGTGACACACTAGATGTAATGTTTCTGTTTTTAGACAAAATCTAATAAAATATAGAATATTAATTGTTAAAATTTGATAATTCTTCAACTAGTATTTTATTCTAACACTATAAATCGACATACAAGTACTGCACATTTACCTAAATAAAGACTTCAGGACACAACCAGGTTTCTTCCAGAGTACACAAGATATTTTTGCATTCTGTAATGCCTCCCAAATTAGTCTTTCAGTAACATGCTGTGAAAACACATCATCTATAAGATACGTCCTTTAGATCAAATAAGGTATTTTAGTAACACATAAAGAAAACAAGTATCTGTGAGGTAATTAAATTGCTTTCCTTTACCAGAGTAGGCAAAGGAAGAATTTCACTGAGTGCCACTGAGCACTAGTTGCTTCTCTCAATACTCTACCCTGAACATATTCTGTTTTTGTGTGTGTGTCAAAAATTCTACTCCTAACATTTATTGATCTCTTCATATAGGACAAGCCCTTTTCTAAGCACTTTGCATAAAGTACAAATATTCATTAGTAGCAATCCTAGGAAGTCATGCTATTATTATCTTCATTTTATATACCAGGAAATTGAGGCTCAGAGTTTTAAAAATGTACCCAAGACAATAGCTCATAAATAGTAATTCTAAAAATATAGAATTTATTTATTTTTATTATTATTTAGTTATGAAGACAAAAATAAAATATTGGTAAGCATTATAAAACTTGCCATGTATATTAAGTTAAACATAATAATGCTAATAAAAGATCATGTAGCCACAGAGCTAATATGGGTCATGTTGGATGTAATTCTCTAAATATATTTTATTTTTGAAATTAATGTCCTCACATTATTGAATTAATGATTTTCTTTCCTTGTGTTACAACTGTAAATATTTTAGAGTAAGAACATAAAAAAAGGAGGATGTAAACTTATCCAACCTACTTTATTGTATGCATATTATATAAACATATTGTTATTATATTATCTATATTTAAGTGTCAGCCAACTGGTAATTTGGCCAGATAATTTTTGTAGAATTTGGTACAATATTATACTAAATGCAGTTTGCTGATACTTAATGGAAGCATGACTTTACCCACCTGCTGCTGCTATGAGAATGTAATTGGTAAACATTTTTCCGTGTATTTATGTGTGTGTGTGTGTGTGTGTGTGTGTGTGTACATGATATGACAATGTAACTTGAATGTGTTTTATTTCTTTATGCATTTTATTTATATTCAACCAAAGGCATGTTATATCAGTGATATCTATCAATACTCATATCAGAAGTTTCAAATTGAGAGTGATATTTGATTTGCAAATATTTTACACAATTCATATTTCACATGACTTTTGGAGAGGTACTGAATTTTTAAAAATGGAGAATTTTTAAAAGGTCAACACACAAGATGATGTTTGAAACCAGGAATGAGAAATCTATCCACCTGTAGTTAATCAAATGTCAATCAAACATTGAACATTGTACCTCAAGGTAAGCATTATTCTGACCTCATCTTGTGTTTCTTCTCAGTACCAATGATCCGCTTTAGTTCTTGAAAGTTAAAATTACATTTATTTTAATAATTCACAAACTTCTGGCTAACTAATAAGGGTAGAATCAGGAAGAAAATAAAATTAAGGAATTCATAATTTTCAATCTATATTTCAGTGCAAAGAGGCATGTGAAAATAACTATGCATCACTCATAAATGGGAGCTGAATTCATAAATAATCAAATAAACAATAAAAAGATAGACAGAAAAAGAAACAAACAACATTCACAATAATACATTGAACTCTTAGAAGGAAAGAACAGAAGAGTGGTTACTAGAGAGGTACGTGGGGAGGTGGGAGAGAAAGGGAGCAAAAAAAAAAACTATGCATATACTTCAAATGTCCACTTTATATTCACATTGTTTAAAACTAGTTTCTATCCCTTTTTTCTGCACTCAGTTTCCTTTTGTTAAATTTATTTGCTGGACTAGTTTCTCACATTCAGCTCAAACATTTTTTTCAAATCCTGTTCTTAAAACTGTTTTGGGGACTCAGCAACACAATCATTGAAAACAAAAGAAGAAATAACCTACTAGAATATCAAATCCATTTCCACCGGAAAAGGAACAACTGATTCCTGACTTAGTTTTATGTGCCCCTTAATATATTCAAGTATTGGCATTTGTTTGTTGGTTTGTTGTTTTAAGAAAGTGTAACAATGGCCATATACTACTTCAATTTACTTTGCAAAAAGTTTCCTCTTTTGCATAATTCCAATTATATTAAAAACTAGTAGTTTTATGTAGCCAAAATGAGTAGCTGAAATTTGTCATAAATTTGACAGCTTTTATTTCTTTAGTGTTCTATCATTAATTATTTAAAAATTAATCGAGGTAATAAAGAATTTAAACTAGAAACTAGAGAATTACTTTTAAGGTACATAATTTGTGCGAAATGAAAAGGAAGCTCCTGGAAGACTTTCTGGCATGAGATAAACAAATAAGAACACAGCAGAGATCATTACTATTAAATTTTATTAAGGAAACAAAATATTATAAAGAATCGAAAAGTATAGCAGCCTCTTCTATTCAATAATTTCCAGGTAAATGTTTAAATAACTCAAATAAAAGCTTTTCTGTAATAAAACACATGTGACTTGGTGAGGTGCTGAAATTTTAGGGAGTTCACACAAAGAGAGTTCATTTTGGAGAGTACTATCTGGTAATTCATCAAGGAAAGTATGAGATGGTAGCTTGATCGTAAAGAATAAGAAATATTTAGGTAATGGAAAAAAAAGGAATTAGTGACTAATATTTAGGTAAGTGAGAAAAATTTAAAGAGTGAATAATATTTGGATACATGAACCAAAGCGATTAATTAAAAGTACATAGTGATTTGGATTTGGATTAACAAAGACTGGATGATAGCCAGGAAGGAGGGAAGTGCTCCATGAAGAGAAATTATTGGGAATACGGCTATGCAGTGCCTTTGCACTTGTTTGACAAGAACTTTGAATGGTAAATTAAAGAGTTTGGGCATCATTATAAGAAATTCGAGGTATTAAACAATTTCATTGAGAAATATCTTGGTGAAAGGAATAACTTAAAAAGATCTACCTGATAAATACAAATTCCCTGAATTGGAGGGGAGAACTGCTGGCAGGAAAACAAGTTAGAACCTAGGTTAAATAGTGTTGACATGAGATAAATAATTGCCTACACGAATATATTTATCAAAATGCAAAATACAGTGCTAACCTGGTGAGTGAAATTTTGAGAATAGTATCAAAAGGACTGGTGACTGATGAGATATGAATGTAGAGAGACGATGACGAAGAAAGATTTGAATGGGTGCTCATGGCAGCCCACAGAGATGTGTTTTACAAATATTACATAAGTGGTTCTGTATAGAACTGAAGTCATGTATGAAATTTTACCACAGAATGCTTGTTTCCAAAATATACCTAGATAAGTGTATTATTGTGTATACACATAATTCTTTTTTTATTTTTAATTTTGTAAGTTCTTTTTTTTTATTGTTTAGGAATATTCATGAGATACAAAGCTGATTGTCCCCCCTCGTGCCCAAGATGTGAGGGCCAGATCCATACTGGCAGCATGAACATTACCACAAATTGCGATTGTACCCCATGTCCCCCACCCAATTATTCCCAACATGCCTCCCCCTCCCTCTTTCCCTCCACTCCACTTTGTAACCCTAGGTATGTTCTCTCCCTCTGCAAGTCCAACACACCACTGTGGTTTTCTTTTCTTCCTTCTGTCTCTCTTAGCTCCCACATAAGAGTGAGTACATGTGGTATTTATCCCTCTGTGCTTTGCTTATTTCACTCAGCGTAAGTTTCTCCAGGCTCATCCATGTTGCTGCAAATGGGAGAATTTCATTCTTTCTTATGGCAGAATAGTATTCCATGGTGTATATAAACCACAGTTTCCTTATCCAATCATCCATCAATGGACATTTAGGTTGGTTCCGTATCTTGGCCATTGTAAATAGAGCTGCGATGAACATGGGAATGAAGGTATCCCTTCGACATGATGATTTCCATTCCTCTGGGTATATACCCGGAAGTGGGATTGCTGGATCATAAGGAAGATCTGTCTGTAGTTGTTTGAGAAACCACCATACTGTTGTCCGTAGTGGTTGTACTAATTTACAGTCCCACCAACAGGGCAGTGGTGTTCCTTTGTCTCCACAGCCAGCATTTGTTATTCACTATCTTTTTGGTTATAGCCAGTCTAACTGGGGTGAGGTGATATTTCAATGTGGTTTTAATTTGCATTTCCCTGATGACTAGTGATGTTGAGCATTTTTTCATGTATCTGTTGGCCATTTGTGTGTCTTCCTTTGAAAAATGTCTATGCAGCTCCTTTGCCCATTTTTTAATTTGGTCATTTGTTTTCTTACTGTGTAATTTCTTGAGTTCCTTGTATATTCTGGATATTAATTCCTTGTCGGATACATAGTCAGCAAAAGATTTCTCCCATTCTGTAGGTTGTCATTTCACTTTGTTGATTGTTTCCTTTGCTATGCAGAAGCTTTTTAGTTTGATATAGTCCCATTTGCTTATTTTTTCTTTTGTCGCTTGTGCTTTCAGGCTCATGTTCATAAAGTCTGTGCCCAGACCTAGTTCCCGAAGTGTCTCACCTTATTTCACAGTTTCTGGTCTTATACTTATGTTTTTAGTCCACTTTGAGTTGATTTTAGTGTATGCGTAGAGTTGCATATCTGGTTTCATTCTTCTGCCTATGGATATCCAATTTTCCCAGCATCATTTATTGAAGTGGCATGTTACCTTGTCTAAAGAAAGTTTCTTTTCAGTGAACAAAGGAAACACAAAGTTGCCTTTGAATCTACTGAAGGCACATTTTTATTGATTCATTTTAGAGGGTTTATATGCCTTGGAATTTTTCAAGTGTATTTGCAATATTTGAGGCTAACATTCTCAAATGTTAATGTAATAACTCAATATGCAATATGCAACCACGAACTTCTTATGTTGAAAATTCCTTAAGAGTTACTAAAATCTTTAGTCTAAATGTTGCCCTAAATGGTGAAATTCTCAGTTCCATTAGTTATTTTCTCCTTTCAAAATGTCTGTATATCAAAGAAGCTAAACAGTATATATTCCTGCTATGATTGCAATCAATGGCATTATCCCAGATATCCTGTGAATATGTCATTTTTAAATTGTAAGTGGAAAAGGGGGAGGGGGAGGGAGGGAGGGGATAATTGGGTGGTCACACGGAGTACAAATGCAATTTGTGGCAATGGATATACTGCCAGCATGAATCTGGCCTTCACATCTTTGACCCAAGGGGTGATAATCAGCTTTGTATCTCATGAATATTAATAACCAATAAAAACAAAAAACAAAACAAAAAAAATTGTTAATAATTTTAATTTGAGCAAAAATACTACTGATAAGATAACTAGGCTGAAAACTAGAAGGCTCCTAAAATTAAAAAACAGAAACATATATATTACAAAAAAATTCTGACTTTAAGTGTACTTGTCATGTGGGACATCGTCCTATTTTTAAAGATCTCTTAGAACAGAAATCACCTTAGTAACACAAAATCATTCTGATGAAGCTTCACTGTCAGTATAGGGTAACTGGTGGCCTAAAAAATAAACTTAGTGTCCAAGTAGAATGCCAAAGGAACAAAACTATATTATTTATAGTCTTAATCACACTCAAAAGAGATGTAGTTCAGTCCGGATCATTCTTATGGTAATAGAATTCAGGTACATGAAAAATACATTTCTCGTTTTTCAGGATGTGTGAGGCAAACTACTAGCCAAATTCGTGGTGGGCCCATTCTGATGAGCTATAAGATGGAAAGTATCCTGCTGAGATAATAAAGGTGAAATTGCCTAGGAAGTGAGAGAACCAATTATTCAGACATACCATCAGGTTATAATTCTCAAGCATGTCTCATGTGCATAAATTACCAGTTCACAGTTCATGTTCAATATCACGCAATCCACGCTGGATAAAATGTGGGCCTTTACAGTCAGGCAAACTAAAAAAAATATTTTAGAGACACAGTCATTAATAATGGCACAAGGTAGACACACCGAAGCAGAAAAACCTTTTTCTCATTGCTGTGTCTGCCTCTCCTTGTAATGACCTGACCCTTATTTCATCTTATCTGTGACCTTTACTTCTCTCTCATTTAACTTGGAAAAGAAAATGTGTCCTACACATTACAGTATGGGAACAATTTGGAATGATGTAGTTAATAAATTCCAAAACGTTATTTGAAATACAAAATCCAAGTTATAGAAGATTTCCATTTTTAAAAAGTCACATGCTTTAATGTTCCACAATATTCGATGAAAATTCACTATGTTGTAATTCAATTTCTGTGCCTAAACTTGTAAATTCACTTTGTAATGTATCATTTGTGTGTTTCAAGGAAGGAGGTATGGATTAACAGTAGATTAACAATAACAGATTAACAGTGATTGCTGGTTCTTAATAAATCCCCACCATTGGTTTACATATAACTCCTTTTTTTGTTTGTTTCCAATATGTTATTTTCTACCAACATTCCAGGAAGTAGGGTATTCATTAACCCATACCTAACCATTTGCTCCTAACTCCTCTCTCTATCTCCCCCAGAAAAAATCTCATCATTATTATTTTCTTACCTACAAATTTATAAGGCCTTATTTTATCTACCTCTATTGTTAAATATAGGTTTGTGTTTTAGATGTTTTGATATTTCCAAGTGTGTACCATGTCGTATATACTCTTTTCAGACATTTTTAGTGTACAGGGGTGATTTTTTCATTTTGACTACTATATAATATTCATTGTGTTCATGTACCATTGTCTTTCCCATCTGTGGACAATTGGATTGTTTCCAGTTTTTGCTATCATATAAAATGCTGCTGTGAACATTGCCTTACACATTAGAAACTGGCAAGCATGTATCATTCAAATGTTATATCTTGCTTGCATATTAACTAAAATTTATCATTTGGAAATTTAACCAATGAAAAGAGATAAAAATTTCTTTTGTCCGTTTGAAATAATATGGAGATTTTATTTAAAGACAATACATTTTATATTTAGCTGCAATATTGCTAATTTTCAAAACTGATCTTAAAATCCAGACATTTTAACTGCTAGAACAAAGACAACTTGAAGTAGCTAACATAAAGGAGTGAATCAACTACGAATCTATTATAGGGGCATTGGTATATCTTGTGAAAATTACAAACAAAAATTCTATTGTGATCAAAAATCAAAAACCAAATTTTGTCAAGATTTTCTTGTCTCTCCCTGCTGCTCTTTTTCTTTATAATTTATAATGTTTTCACTTATTTTACACTATTTTTTAAAATGTTACTGCTTACTGTGGTCTGAAGTTCACAGAAAGAAGAAAAATGGTCACCATAAATAACTTCTTTACTGTATGTCCTCAGAGCACTGTACTGTGATAGTATTTTATCCTGTTTCTTAGCCCTTCCCAGAGAATGATGGCTATTGTGTCAGCCTGTGTCATCTGCCCACACCACATATGTCCATGAGTTTCAGTCCCACTTTCTTGTTGGGATGATTCCACGGTAACCGGCAATTTCAAATATGAGGAAATGGTCAGTTCCCTGAAAAACAATGTGAGTGTGCTGGACAGATAAAGTAATAAATGACAGTAACCTTTAGTAATGCCTGTGCTTAAGCATCACCTGAGTTTCTTGTTAGTTGTTTTTACTATATAATAGAGCATCGACATCTATATGTATCTACATCTATATATGTAAATTTGACCAATTTACTCAGATTTGACCAATTTATTCTGGTGATGGTGATGATGGGAACTTAGCCTAATCAAATAACAATGTACAACATTACTCAAGATATTTTGTGGCTTGTCTTCTTAAGTCTTATAACATTAGTGTGCTATATTTTGAATAAGAACAAATGATTGTTGCAAAAATCTTGAGAAATTACCTAATAAAATGCTAAATAGGCAAATATATATTCTCCTAAATTTGGAAAATTTCACATAATATTTAGATAGTAGTAGAGCTTCTAAAAACAATATATAAGAAGTTTTCTTCAAATTAATTTTTAATATCTACAAATATTTTAAGAATATTATACATTAAAATAATATGTCTAATTTTACAAGCACCAAGCTGTTAGAAACTGAATACAAAGCAACTTTCCATAAGGTGACATTATGAATTTGCAGTGTCTACCTTTTGAGTGCACAGCTTCTGCTGCCTTCATTCATTGGGACTTCAATAGAGACGAGTGGCTGAACAGAGGAATGGCAAGGAATAAAATATGTCTTCATCAGGTGATATACAAGAAGCAAAACAGTAATAATTCTTATGTTCAAATGGGAAGTAGCGACAGCTACTGCAGTTCAGTGTGTTTAATGTGAATGATTGCAGTGTTGCATGTACACAGAATATCCTAAAATATTGATTTCATATGATGTACTTCTAGACTTGCAGAGTTTCCCTGGACATCCCAACAGTGAGTACTGGGGTAAATAAGGAAGTGAGTGTAGTGAGCTCCAAATTTTTCTTCTCCTAATTAGAGCATCCTTTGATTCCCTTGCCTGACAGATGAGTGGAATTCAACTGAAGATTTCTTTAGGAAAAAAAGTAGTTGCTAAAAATACCTGAGAAAAACAATCTATTGGGATATCACTTTTTTACCTCTTAGAATTTGTTTAACATCTTACATGACTGGCAGTAATCAGACTGGAAATAACCAAGGGAAATACACAAAAATTTTGAAATGAATCCTGTGGCTTTAATGATTATTTTGTATAAATTACTAAAAGAAAGGTGTATAGGTAACTCCAAACAAATATCTTCCCCTTGTATTTATTTATACATTTTTGTAAATAATGTAGAAAGAATAAATAAGAAAAATACCAAATAAAATAAGAAAAACAAAGAAAATAGAAATGTTAAAAGAACTGATCTTGCTTAAGAAAATATTGATGTGTTGATAGATCTGAAAATATGTTTTTATTGGAAGGAAGTTTCTGTAAAATTTAGACCAATAAGCTTAATGTAAATCAATGGTTAAACTATTTCAAGTGAAGGATTTTTGAGCCCTTAGAGACAGAAGAAATGGTTGCCAGAAACCAAAAATACATTTAACTAGAATTACAGAATACTTTAATTAATAAGATTAGTGAAGACTATTCTTACCTGAAATTATATTATGCTTAGTAGATTAGTTGTCCAACAGACTATCATAGAATTTGTATAGCTAAACTGCAGCAAAGTTAAAAAATCTTACTTTCTTTTTGAAGAGAAAACTACATGTCCAGAAATTTGTTAAACAAAAACGAATATAAAGAACAATACTCAGAATTCAGAAACTCTGTCATAACTAAATTTAATATGCTATACACATTTCCAAGATTTTTTCTTTTTGTACGTATGGTATAATTTATTATGCAAGCTATATATACTATTTTAAATATAAATTAGTTCCTGGTATATGTTTGGCTTTTATTCTTTTTTTCAAGTAACATTATTTCACAAGCATTTTCCTATGTAATTTTTAAAAAATTATAACCATTATGCCTGCAAAATATTTCATGAATGACTACATTATAATGTAGTCACTCATGCTTTTGTTATTGACCATTGAATTTCCTCCAGTTTTTGCTTTTATAAATAATATTATTATTAACATGGTTGTCAATTTTTCTGATTATTTCCTTAGAACTTGTTTATAGAAATGGAATTTATGCAGTATGAATAATTTAAAACTCTTGATTTATGTTGCCAAATTACTTTCCAAAGTTTGCAGCCATATTCACTCATGCTAGTAATATATGAAAGTACCTTTCTTATTGCACCCACATTAGCATTTAGAATGATATATTTCTAAACCAGTAATGCACTTGACAAAGTCTTTCATTAGACCCATGTGAAATGTGGTCTGGATGATAATGTAGACAAGAAGACTCAAAACTATTACTTGTGTTTCCTATGAGGTTATAGTTATGATCTTAAATTCCTGACTCCAGGGTCAATTTCTGCAGATTCATGATAAATATTTTGCAAACAGAGGAGACTTGTATCTTCTTTACACTGAGTGGAATATTGTCTGGAAACCTCTAGGGTTTTGACTTGGTAAGTTGAGTTGAAGAAGATACTATAAATGGAACTTCTCAGTTGAGAAGATGTAGCCTAAACAACCTCTTTTATGATTTCCTGAGATACAAAGTGGTACTAACACCACGATTTTCTACTGGTGACTTTACCTCCTCTCAAAATGTTGATGAGAAGTAGTGAAGGTGTTAACTGTTCTGGTACGAGCTGTTCCAAAGTTCCAAAGGTAACTTTTCCAAAACATGGAATAATGTTCCCAAACAATTATTTTTTAAAAAATTATCTATCTAATACTTATAGTGTGCTTGTTTCTGTTAAACTGCTTCACATGAATAGTATCTAATCCCCAAAGTAATCCTAAGCAGTATATATCACTATTATTGTCATTTTGGCAGGTGAGGAGTATGAGGAGATCTTGGATAACATACTCTGACTCCAACAGCTTCCAATCATGGAGCCCAGGGTTGGATTTAGGCAGTTTGACTCCAATGTCTTTATACTTAACCACATTAGTACCTACTGCACACACACAAACACACACACACACACACACGCTCACACGCCTGGCCAAAATAGATGACACTGCTTTTTTTAGAAGGATATTTTTAATATCTTTATTCGTAGCATCAAAAGTACTATCGATAGTAGTTTATTTCATGTATGTGTCCTTGACAGTCTCCATTATACTTTGACCCATAATATAGCACTGTAGGTATGGATTCTGGTGGGTTTGGGAGGGGGAGAGAGGAAAACAAGTTTAGCATCCTGTTATGTCAGACCAGCAGCTGCTGTTCCCACCCCATTCAAAGAACAGAGTATCAAAACACACCACACTTAAGCCTGTTCACAAATAATTAACGTGGTTATGACTCATTCAGGCATATGCTAAGCAAGGGGCTTCCCTGAATGAGGGGGCCAGACCGACCAGCAAGAGAGCTCTCTGAGCTCATCTTCCTGATGTTGGAAGAAGGGGAAGAGAAATAGAGAAAGTGATGGAGACAGAGATAGAGATAGACAGAGACAGAGAGAGATCTTGGACACAGATATACAAGACAGGAGTTCTTCGTGGCAGTTTTGATTAATTTCCAGGACTTGTCCTGGTCAGGGCAGGGTTATCTGAGGGGCAGAGGGAGAAGTTTGCCTTACATGCAACATTCCCCCATTACTACCCTGGCAGGCATTTAAAAGTTTAACTAAAAGAAAAAAAAAGGTTAGCCAAATGTCATCCTGCTCTGGGTGTTTTAATGCTTCCAAGTGCATATCTCCTTACTTCGTCTAGAACTCAAAGTGTGTTTTCAATATTTTTCTATGCTTTCTTTTCTCTTTAAAATACTTGAACTTTGCAAGAGCAGTGAAATGAAAATATAAAGCACAACACGACACAGATACAGCAAAAGTCATGCTTTTGTGAGTCTTTATTGTGGCAACAAACAGCCCTCAGATCTCAGGGCTTGCCTCAACAAACATTTACATTTTGCACCTTTTACAAGGGGCTGTGGGTGGCTGTGGTTATTCTGGCAGCAGAGGGAAAAGCTGGGATGAGAAGAGTGGGAGGAGGGGCCAAGACCCACAGAGCTTTCAAACCTTGCAAACACATCAAGCTTCTGGATGGAGGTGGCGTACAGCACCATCACTCTCATCCCCTGGCCAAACCACGACACAGGAGCTAACCAAAGTCAAGTGGCCAGAGTGAGGGGCTCACCTACAAGAACGGTAAGGGTGTCCAGAACACCAGTACTGGACTACCTCCAGGTGTTTTCTCCATGATAAGATAACTTCTCTGCAGGGTAAACTAAAGAACCAATTGCCTACATTGACTTGTAAGTTCCCTGCTTGTGAGGTTTTCGGTGTTGTTTTTAGTGTGTACATTGGAAATCCCATAGTTTGGGAAGGGACTGCCCAAGAGATCCATTGGCAGGACCTGGTAATGCTTCTGAGGGGGAAACTGACCTGACCCCCACCATCGTTTATTCTGGTCTCAGGTAGAAATGTTTGGCGGTGATAATATAGTTACAAGTTTAATCAAAGCACCTAGGAGTAAGCACTTTGTGTTCTTTACCATAAAACTAAAGTCTAGCTACTCCAATGTTCCAAGGAAAAACACAGTGACATTCTGCACTGTCGTCCTTTTCACAGGGGCTGGATAATGTTTTCCAGTCAAAACAAAAATAAATGTTTTCAAACATCTTTTTATAAGTTTTGCAAGAACTGCTTCCCTTTCCTTCTGGAGTCCTGTGATGCATTGAAAAGGAAGGTTTGAAAATGAGCCTTGTAGGGGGTCAGCCTGGGAGGCCTGAACAAACAAGGTGGCAGTATCTGCCCACCCTCCAAACCTCCCACCACACAAACATGCCATTCAACAGGAAAGATGGGATCCAAAGTCCAGTTTAGCTTCTGCCTCTGAACAACTTGATTACTACAGTTACAGTATTTCAATTTTTGTAGAGTTTTAATAACCATACTATTTGGCATTTCAAAGTGGGATAATCTTATTAATATTTTTCTTACATTATAATTTACATTATGAGATTCCAGAAACATGAAGGTCTACATTTTTACTCTACTTGCCAGTTGACAAGTTAGTCTGCAACTATTTTAATGATACTATTAGAAGACATGAAATTTCTGGATCAGAAACAAATTACTTTATCATACATAGCACATCAGGCAGCATCTACATCAGCATAGCCAATTCTTCTGGCCTCCAGGTCTCAGACGAGGAGCATAGATGGTCCCAGACAGATGCCTACACATGCAGTAGATTCCATTATGGGAGATGATTCCTAAGCTTAGAGAACCCAAGTATTTTATAATAGGCAATAATTATGCCTATCTTCTTTTCTGAAGGAAGACATTCCGTCTCCCAAGGCTGTAGCAAACCTGCTCCAGAAAGAGACATTGTCTCTACATTACAAGGCTATTTGCAGTATAAATATCATTGAAAATGTAGCTTAGGACAAAGCACAATCAATTCATTACCCACAAGACTTAAAGAAACATGAAAGACCCATAAACAAATTCCTGCAATATTCCTTCTAACCTGTAAGCTTTTTGAGGGCAGTAATAATGATCAAAAATCACTGGCTTGTCAATTGTCACTTAAGGTACATATCAGGTATCAATAAGTATATAAATCCTAGCTACTTCACAATCCAAGTGTAGCTGTATAGAGACAGATATATCAGAAATTCTACTGGATAGCTCAATAGCCATTAGATTTCTACAGAGGCTCTGTATTTCCTTCTGATGTACTGCCATATGAATCTCATATTCACCACATGACATTTATATCATGCCAACTCAGCACAAATATATTATCCAAATTAAGTTAAACTACTCAGTCATGGTTCTGTAACAAAAATAAATCCTTAATGTATATCACAATGCCTAGTACCTTCAGGCATCAGTGATTATTTGTTTAAAAAGTGAAGAAAAGGAAAGAAAGAAAGGAAGAATAAAAGAAGTTAAGGAAGAAGGGAGAGAGGAAGGAAAAGAGGGAAAGAGAATAAGAAAAAGGAAGTGAGGGAAGAAGAAAACATATTTGGCTAAGTCTGCCCAATTCACATTAATAACTAAATAACTTTTTTGTTTGATTTTTGATTCTGTGTTGAATTAAAGATTATTCAAAAGCTGCCACTTACTCAAGAATAAAAAGGAAAATAATTTGCCATTCTGAAAATATCCTAGCAAATGAAATTGTGGTTTGGGTTGGTTGTAAGGGGAGAAATCTATTAAAACAACTTTATATATCACGTTCAATCCAGGATTAAATGGAGATTTTTTTAATCCATGTACAGAAACCATGAAAATGATAGTGAAACTTGTCATTCGAGCTCACTGAAGTAGAGTAAAAATGTCCAGTTATCTCTTGCAAATGTTTATTTTTGTTTGTGGATGCTGGAATAATGTTTGAGTCAATAACACAGTTCTTAGGTGAAGAGGTGCAAATTTTTCATAGGCTTTATTTCTGGTATGCAATTGATTTAAAAGATCAAAGCAGCGAAGAGAATAAAGAAATAATGATCATAATGTACAAGAGAAGAAAAGAAAAATAATGTGAAATAATTCAATAAGGAGGGCAAAGAGAGGTGCTCCTACTTACAGACTTTATTTTTTCTTGCAGAAGAGACTGAAATAAATATACAAAAGTGATAAATAAATTAATTAAATTCTGGCAACTTGAAAGACTGAAGTCATATAAAAGGAATTAACTCATTTCATAAATGCATAAAATGAATGAATAAGATATCTCTCTAAAATTATTTTTTAAACAATTTAATATTTCCTTACTTAATAAAAAGGTATGAAAAATACCCAGAGTACAGAAACACTTCCAAGAGTAGGTTAAAAAGATTGTGGCTATCATCTCACTTGGACAGTCTCTGAAGCTTCTTGTGTTTGATTCGATGAAGCCAGCCACTGTGTTGTGATCTGTACCCATGGAGAGGCCCACATGGCAAGTGACTGTGGAGGAACTTCACCCTGCAGCAGATGAGAAATTGAGGCCTGAGTCCAATGGCACACAAAAAACTCAATTCTGTTCAAATTCATCAATGAGCTTGGAACATCTTTTCACCATCAAGGATTGGCATGACTGTGACCCCAGCCAACATTTTGACTATATAGTCATATATGAGACCTGGAAGACCCAGTTAAGCTGTGCACAGATCCCTGACACACAGAAATTGTGAACTAATTTGTTGTTTTGGGGTAATCTGTTATGTAACAATAGGTAGCTAATACACCTATGAGACTGTCAAAAAGCTTGGAAAATAAACAGCTTTTATTTTAAGGTATCAGTCATGATTGATGTTAGAAATAATAAAATCTACAATGACTGTATTAGAGGTATATTAAGAATCAGGTAGAATATATGGCTAATTAACTAATTGTTCTATGGCTTACAGATATAATTTTGGATGATTTATTTATGTCTTTGTTCACTCAAAATGTATAAAAAGGCTTTTGTGTTTTAAAATGAACAAAAAGTTAAATTCTGAAGTTAAAAATTAAATGCTCTGAAGTTAAAAATTGAACACACTGAAACAATTCAATTTTATATTAGCTTTATGGGATACCTGTCACTTGTTTTTGTAAATTTACCTGCTTTTAGAACTATATTTTCAAGTTAACAAAGATTTATAATATATGCATTATATTACCAGGTATGTGGTAGGGAAATAAAAAACCATTATGTTTCCAAGTTACTGCAAATTGTCTAGTATAGCAATTTATAAAATACCAATTACTAATTCTGATTCTCATGTCTGTGCTCTTCAAACACAGCAACAATTGTGTCAAAAACAATAGCAACAAAAACGTCATAACTTCAGATTCCTTCAGGGATAACCATAAGTCTAATAGATATAAAATTTCAAACAGGAAAAATATCCAGCATCTTGGGAAACTGAAATAGTATCTTTTTATTTCTACTTTAAGAGAATTAACTCAGACTATCAATTGTTCTTTACTGTTTCTCTTTGATCCTTTTGAGGTATTTATTCTGGGGATAAAAATATATATGCTGAAAATACTAAAAAAAATGTTCAGATTTATTTTAAAACAAGAAATAATAGGGCTCTCACTGAGTACAGCCGTTGTAAATGTAATAAAATGCTCCTAAAAGACTAAATACAGAACACCCAAGAGTATGGTTTCATCTTTTAAAGGGGCTACATTATAAACCACAGCCAGTAACCAATACATTTCTATAATTTTAATAAATATAAAGGTATTTATTCATCTCTGGCTGTTTTATCCCGGATTAAGGCTGTCTTCACAGCTGGAAGAATGTTGTTTAATTTGAGGAGCCTCTGACATGCCATCACTCCTTTTAATCTTTGCACTGAGTCAAGACTTCTGAAGTTTAAAGATGGTTCCTTAAATCCTGAGGGAAAAAATGAAGCTTCCTGAAAAGCAGAAAATTCAAAGGTAGTATCTTCTTGCTTCTTAAGTTGTGGTGAAAGAAAATCACTAACTGTTTAACAAAAAATCTAGAGCTTATATAAACCCAACTGTCCTTCATAGTTCTTGCCAACAGATAACGGTAACAACAGGAAATCTGAGAGTAAAATGAGATCGTTTCTTAAGCATAATTCTGATCATAGGAAATCAAAGGTAATCCAGAAGATCCAAAATGAAATGACAAATGCTGAAATTTAACACACGTAATTTAAGAAAATGTAGCAGCGTACATTTGAAATTATGTACTTTTCTTCAATCTTTCCATTACAAATCACCTGCCAATATGCACAATAGTCTATTGTAGTGGTTTTAAACAATAATTATTTCCTTTTTAAAAAAGCTATGGATACTTTTAACAAAAACTTATTCAATAGTGCAGTGTATAAAACAGGCAAATTGGTACTCCTTTTGAAATCTCTTCTAGTAGAATGAACATAGAATTTCCACTTACGATAATAATTTCCACTTACAATAATATGAAAGACTCAATGCAAATATATTTTGCATAAAATGTTATTCTTATTGCAATGCTAGGCTTTCAGAAAGGAATGAAAATCTCTAAAGAAAAGAAAGGAAGACTGGCAGTTAGCTCAGTTGGTTAGAGTGTGGTGTTGATAATACTAAGGTCCAGGGTTCAGTCTCGGTTACCAGCTGTCGACTAAAAAAGAAAATAAAAATACAAATAAATAAAACTAAAATAAAAAGAAAGGAAAGAAAGGAAAAGAAAAAAGTTAAGAAAAAGAGACAAACAAAAGCAGATGTAATTCCAGAGCTGATACTAAATTTGAATTTCCTCTCAGTATAAGTATTGATCTCAGCCTTATTCAATAGCATGAATTACCTTATTCAATAGGATGTAGGTCTCAGACATATAACAAAAACCTTCTTGGATAAATCCCAGCTTACCACCTAGCTATATGCAGCCGAGTAATCCCAGCTGATACAATGTGGAGCAAAAGAAACACACAATAAATCTTTTAAATTTTAGGAAATAATAAACCATTTTGTTTTTTTAAGATGCTAAGGTTTGGAGTGTTTATTTTGTAGCAATAGATAACTGATAATGAGGCTAATTATACATGGCACTAGAATCTCAACAGCAAGAAAGAAAACTATAAGACTGTAAAATACAATAAGAAAAATGATTTCCCAAAGGAGCAATAAGTTGTAAGAAAAAAATGGTGATCAAATTAAATTTTAAGCTTATCAGTAAAAAACAAACATCATTACAAAATAATAATAAAGTGTCTAATTAATGGGTCCTTAAAAAGTGGTACAGATTAAATGATGGAGAGCAATAGAACATAAAGCAGTGAGAATATGACTTGAAAAAGTGTTCTAAGGACTTATTGCTCAAGAAGACCATATTTTTCAGCAGTCTGATTAGTGTGTAAGCAATATACTCTAAGTATGCAAGATAAAATCAGAAAAGTCATTATTAAGAAATGAAAACAGTTTATATAACTCAGAAACTGCAAATCAGTAGAGGAAAACAAATAGAATAACATGCAGAAAATGTAAGCAATATAAGTCAATTTAAAGCAGCAAGAAAATTTTGAAATATGCATAGGTGTAGATTTATTACTAAGTATAATAAATATAAGTGGTCTAAGTTAAAAGAAAGAGGCCATCGGAATGGATTTTTAGAAGATTCATTATAGGGCATTGTCTTAGTCCATTTTGTGTTGCTATAACAGAATACCTGAGACTGGGTAATTTATAAAAAAACAGAGGTTTATCTGGCTTACAATTCTGGGACAGCTGCATCTGGCACAGGCCTCAGGCTGCTTCTACTCATGGCAGAAAGTGGCAGGCAGCCAGTGGATACAAGCAGATCACATGGCGAGAGAAAGCAAAAGAGAGAGCGGGGAGGTGTCAGGGTCTTTTAAACAATCAGCTCTCATGGGAACTAAGAGAGCAAGAACTCACTCACTATCCCTCCTCCCCCAGGAAGAGCATTAATCCATTCATGAGGGATCTGCCCCCATGGCTCAATCAGTTCCCAACACTGCTACATTAGGGATCAAATTTCCACACAAGTTTTGGACGG
Organism: Cynocephalus volans; assembly: GCF_027409185.1. Lineage (NCBI taxonomy): Eukaryota > Metazoa > Chordata > Mammalia > Dermoptera > Cynocephalidae > Cynocephalus > Cynocephalus volans. Next base: position 59,908,682 of record NC_084472.1, read on the forward strand.
CACAACACATCCAAACTCCATCAGGTGTTTGTAAGAAACAAATCCCAAAACGAGAACAGAAAACTGGAAACCAATAGAAAGGAAGAAGATATATGAGTGAATACTAGCTAAAAATTGTATTATATTGAATTTTCAGCTAACCTAATAGTCGTAACATTATAAAGACAGGAACATAATGCAATACCCTGAAAATATATAAAACTAAAATTGTTAAAACCTAGGGGAAAAATTTTAAAATATATTGTTATAATGAAGGATTTCAATTAATTTCTCTTAAACATATAAAAATTTTGGTACAAATATATATGATTTGAAAAACCCAATAGCAAGCTTGGTTTATGAGAAATTTATATAAATCTGAGCCAACAATTGGTGATATGTGCTCTTTTCAAGGCTATAAAAATATGTTTTAGTGAGCTATCAATATCAATACACTGTAAGTTCCATAAAGACAAGGGTATTTGTCTGTTTATCCATTAGCATAACTGTAAAATGAAGATAAGTACCTGCCATGTGGAAGGAATTTGATAAATATTTGTTCCTAGAACAAATACAGCAATACTTTCTGATCCAAATCAATTAAAGCAGTTGTCAGTAATAAAAATATAAACAAAAAAATTAAAAATTAAATATAATGGAAATAATTCTAGATAACCAATGTCAAAGAAGAAATCATGATAAAATTTGAAGTTAAAATACTGAAAATTAATAGACATTGAAAATATGACACATTAAAATAGATAGGAAGCAGCTAAGGAATACCTAGAAAAAAATTGTGCTGCCTTAAACATTAATGTGAAAAAAAATACCCGGTTGATGACCTAAATGTCTAAAATTTAAAAGTTAAGCAAAAAAGTAAGTGAAAATGAAATAAAACAAAAGTCAGGTGAAATAAAAAGTTGATTTTGGAATAATAAAAAATATTGACAAAGCCTTGGGTAATAAATAGGACTGATCAAAAGACAAAGGAAATGAAATAGAAGTAATTGATATTTGGAATAAAAATTGGACATAAGTACTGACATAGTAAACATTACGATTTAATAGAATAATATACAAAAGTAAGTGCTGCCAAAGGCAGAAATAAATACTAAGGAAAAACAAAAGTCACAGATCAAACATCGAGGTGTAAATATGAAATGCAATTTATAATGAATACACAATAATAAGTGCAATTTATAATGAATAGAAAATTATAAATGAATACACAGTAATCTTTTTGTCTTTATGGATGATTAGAAAATACATTAAGATAAATGATTATGTTAATAGATTATAGTGAAAATGCCATGAGATTTTCTTCAATAAATGCCAAAAAAATAATCACTTGATAATATTCAAAACTTAAACTTGTGTGAAACTGATACCTCCAAAAGATGATGAGAAAAATTAAAGAAGACCTGAATAAGAGAAAAAATATATCATGTTTGTTGGCTAGAACAAAAGGTAATTTTAAAAAAGAAAGAAAAAGGCATGAAATTTAATTTAATATTGAATTTCCTTAAAATTAAGAACTTCTGTTCTTTGAAAGACACTTCTAGGGCAATGAATGAATAAACTGCACTGGGTGAAAATATTTGAAAATTATATATCTCAAAAAGGCATATTCCATCACTAAAAATAATGGGCAAAATATTTTAACTGACATTTCATCAAAGAATATATACAGATGATGAAATAAACTCTTGGAAAAATATCCAAAAACATTAAGGCATACATCACAGTAAGATACTACTACACACTTATCAGAAAGTCTAAAATTTTAAAAACTGACCATGCCAAGTGTTGGTGAGAACATGGAGGAGCTAGAAGTATTTTACACTGCTCATGGTATTGTAAGATTGTTTAACTACTTTGGAAAACAGTTTTCCAGCTTCTTAAAAAGTTTAACATACATCTACTGTTGTGAGACACCCTCCCACAAGAAATGCACTTACATGCCACTCATGCAGAAAAAGGCATTTTATTCACTCCAGCTGGCCAGCAACCATCTCCCAAGGGGCAACCAAGGAAGAGCAGTCTTGGGCCTTGGTCTTATGGGGTTTTTAAAGGCAAAAACTACATCCTGTTGGCACACGGGTTTGTCCAGGTGCACAAAGCAAACTAGGGAGCTAGGTCACAGAAGCCAGGAATGAGCTGTTAGAGCAATCAAGTGTACAACTTTTCATTGTGTATGTTCCCATGTAATAGTTCACTGTGTATGGTTCCTGTTCCCATGTAATAGTTTACTGTGTATGGCTCCTGTTTCTATGCAATGGCTTTTGTTTCTATGAGAAGGTCAACGGTTTCTCATGCAGAAGGGGGGGTTAGTCTGCAGGTCAGACAGGGGGTAAAATGGAGTTACTTAGGTTAAGCAAGCAATTCTACAGAAGCAGATAGCATACATTATGAGGGTGTAGGGAGCTCTATTTCATTCCCAACTCCTCTTTAGGAAGGAATCAAACCATTGATTCATCGGTACTTAATTTGCTGTATTTAGTATGTAAAACAAGGAGTTTGACTGATTGTCCATTAACCAAGGTGACCAGGAAAAAGATTTTCAAACCAATTTTTATTATTACTATATGACTCTTTTAAAAAAACAAAAAATGCTTTTTCTGACTAATGCAAGGCTGTCTCTAATAATACCCAAATGGTTGGTATAGAAACAACAGGTTTTCCTAGAGCCATATATAATCCACTTTCTTAGTCTGATTTTGTGGAGTATATATGGGTGCAGCTGCTGCTGCACATTCAAATAGCTCCAGCCTCTGAGTAGGACACAATGACCACAGCAAAGAGGAAAAAATTAACTTTTTACAACATTGTCAGATTGACCACTTGATGTAAATCTTTTTATCAAAGCACTTTACATTTTAAAATTGTTATTTAATTGGAAAAACTCTCAATAAACTAGGAATAGAAAGCACCTTTCTCACTCTATTAAAGTGCATCTACAAAAAGCCCACAGCTAACATCATACTTAATGGTGAAAAACTGGGTGCTTTTCCCATAAACTGAGGAATAAGGCAAGCATGCCCATTCTTGCCATTTTTATGCAGCATTGTATGGGGCCAGCATTATATGCTAGCCAGTCTGCTCATGACAAAGAAGGAAGTCCAGATTGGAAAGGAACAAGTAAAATTGCCTTTATCCATAGATGGTATGGTTCTGTGTGTAGAAAATACTGAGGAATCCATACAAAAAGCTATTAGAACTAAACATGTTTGGCAAGTTTGAAGATCTGAGATTAAAATAAATTGTACTTCTATATACTAGCAATGAACAGTCTGAAAATGAACTTAACAATTTCATTCACAATAGCATTGAAGAGAATAAAATATTTAGGAACAAATTTAACAAAAGCATGCAAAACTTGTCTGTTGAAAACTACAAAATACTGTTAGTAGAAATTAGAGACAATCTAAATAAATGCAGAGACATTTCATGTTCATGGACTAGAAGACAATATTGTTAAGATGTCATTTCTTCCCAAATTGATCAATAGATTCAATGTAACCCATCTCAGATTCCAGGAGGCCATTTTGCAGAATTGACCAATTGCTTTTGTCGATGGGTAGGCCTCTCTGACCAAGGGGTGAATCTGGTGTATTACCTGTTGGAGGGCCTGAAGAGACTGAAGAAGGTTATGGTTAGTAATTTCAGCAAGTTTATCATCTCTGAGGTGGGGCAACAGAGAGGGTGTAATTCCTTGTATGCAGGGGTTGTGTTTAGCCCTTAGGAGGGCAAAGGGAAGGAGGCTCACCCAGTTCTGACCAGTCTCTAGTTTTAATTTGGTAAGTGTTTCTTTTAAAGTCCGATTCATTCGTTTTACCTGTCCTGAACTTTGTGGCCTATAAATATAATGTAAATTCCAATTTATTTTTAATGTTTTTGCTAATAATTGGGAAATTTGGGCTGTGAAAGCGAGGCCATTGTCAGATCCCAAGATTATAGGTAGGCCAAATCTGGGGATAATTTCTTGTAACAATTTTGTTAGTGTTATCTGAGCGGTTTCAGTTTTGGTAGGAAAGGCTTCTACCCATCCAGAGAAGGTGTCTATGAACACCAAAAGGTAGCGATACCCATATTGTCCAGGTTTTACTTTGGTGAAGTCAATTTCCCAGTGTTCGCCAGGGTTGGTTCCTTGCATTCTGGTTCCAATGGGAAGCCTTCATTTTGGCCCTGGATTTACTTGTGAACAAATTTCATATCTGATAACAGTGTCTTTTGTTATTTTGTCAAGATCTTGGATGTGATAATATTTTTTAAAAGTTCTGCTAATTTTGTAGATCCAAGGTGTGTTCCTTGATGTATTTGTCTAATCAGCAATCTGTCTAGAGCCTGTGGCAAATAAATCCTGTGGCCTGGCAGAATTTTTTAATTCATGGCATTGTTGGAGGCTTTTATGATCTTAGCATGTTTTACTTCTTCTTTAGTATAAGGGGGAGTCGGCGGCAATTGAGGTGCTGGAACTACTATTAAAGTGTCAAATGGCCCCAGTGGTTTTAATGTGGCCTCTTTGGCAGTCAAATTTGTAGTGGCATTGCCTTCGGTCTCAAATGCGTTATCTTTCTGGTGCCCCGGACAATGCATGATGGCCACTCTTTTTGGATACCATATGGCCTCAAGGAGGACTAGTATTTTTGTTTTATTATTTATTTATTTTCTGATGTTAATAGTCCTCTCTGTTTGTATAAGGCCCCATGAACATGGGAAGTAGCAAAAGCAAATCTGTTGTCAGTACATATGTTAACAGTTTTATCTTTTCCATGCTTTAAAGCCTGTGTTAGGGCTATGAGTTCAGCCTTTTGAGTAGATGTTCTTTGACTTAAGGTTTGAGCCCAAATGACCAGATCTAAAGTTACCTTCGCTGTCCCGTCATACCTGATTCCATTGGAGATAAAACTGCTTCCATCTGTGAACAGCATTTCATTAGTCTCTGTCCAGGACACATCTGTCAGGCCCAGCCAGAGGCCTTGGAGAGTCTCAGTTGTTTCGAGGCAGTCATGGACATGTTCAGTTGGGTTGTCATCTGGGATGAGAGTAGCCAGATTTAGAGCCATGGTTTTTAGGGGCTGATCTAGAAGTAAAGCCTGACACTGGGTGAAGCAGGAGTTGGTGAGCCAACATGCAGATGCACTTTGTAAGAGAGTTTGTACAGAGTGGGGGACCACTAAGCATATGTCTTGTTGGCCTCTTTTACCAGTAAAGCAGTTTTCATTACGGCTCAGAGACAGGTTGGCCATCCTGCAGCTACACTGTTCAGCCTTTTGGAGAGGTAGGTGATAGGCCTCTTCCATGGTCCCAGGGCTTGGGTGAGCACCCCCTTGGCAATGCCTCACATTTCGACAACAAACAGGGTAAAGGGCTTCATCAAATAAGGTTGGGGAATTTTTAAATCCTTGGGGGAGGACAGTTCAAGTTAATTGTCCAGAGTATCCTCCCCCAGGGTCAGTCCATTCAAAGGGAAAGAGAGGTTGGCTTACTTTGGCCAGTGGGAGTCTGAAGAAGGCATCTTTAAGATTTAGCTTTTTGGTTTGTTTCTTTTCTGGACTATCTTTCATTAAAGACTCTCTGGGCAATTTCAACCAGCTCAGAAAACAATTTTCCTTTAAATGCTTCCTGTCTTTGAAGCTTTCTCCTAATGTCTGGAGCTGACTGGGTAACAAAGGCAATGTTTATCACCCACTGGTTTTCTGGGGTCTCAGGGTCCACAGGAGTGTAGGTCCTGTAAGCCTCCATAAGGCATTCCAGGAAAGCGGCGGGGGTTTCATTTGGTCCCAGAATAGTTTCACTTACTTTTGATAGGTTAGTGGGCTTCCAGGCTGCTGTATGGAGTGCCCTAAGAAGAGTCTGGTGATACAGGCCAAGAGCCCCCTTACCTTGGTCCATGTTTGGGTCCCACCTGGGTCTCTGAGAGGGGAACATTCATTCAAGGCAAACAGGGTCATCAGAGGGTCAGCCTTCGTGACTGGTAACAGTTTTCAGGGCCTCCCTCCAGATCCACTTGCATTCTTCTGACATGAAGAGTCTGCAGGAGTTGCTGACAATCATCCCATGTAGGCTGGTGGGTAAAGAAAACAGTCCCCAGGAGGGAGATGAGGCCGTGAGGTTTTTTGGAGAAAGGAGGATTTTTGATTTTTCCAGTTGTAAACCATGGAGGGAGCCTGGTCTTGAGGAGTTCCGGGAGGCAAGGGAGCCTGTTGGAGTGAGAGGGGGGGTTGGAGGAATGTCAGCGAGAGGACTGATATGCAGTGCCACTCCGAGCATGCAGAGGGAAAGATCAGATGGGGGAGTAAGAGGGGGATTTGGAGGAAGGTTAGGGAGAGGCAGTGCCACTCCGAGTATGGGAACAGGCAAAGAAAGTCCAGAAATACACCCATAGTTCTGGTCAGTTGGTTTTTAACAAAGTTGCCAGAGTAATTCTTTAGGAAAAAGCTATGTGTATGCCCTGAAAACTATTTACACTACCATTTAAATATTTTATTTATATCTACCTAAATGTTGACTCTGACAACTGTTACACTGTGGAGTTAATAAAGCTGTATATTTTTTAAAAGTAATGAACAGAGCATGTTTTCTTAGCCATTTTTCTGAGGTATTTTGTCAGTTAATACTTTCAACCAATTTAAAAGTAATGTTTTCCCCATTGTCTCCATGAGTGGAAAGAATGCAAACCAACCTGTGTTTAACAATAAGGTCAGCATGACATAAAGTAACAAAAGCCAATAAATTGAAAATGAGGTTGACATTCTGGGACTAATCTAGCAGCCCTACAACAGTTTTTCAAATTCTTTTTCATAGCCTTACGTAGTTGTGGATAAGCCTTGCTGCAGCCTCCACACGAATGCTGGGAACTATGCCTTGGAATGTGGTCAACTCCATGGAGGGGAACAGATCCCTTCATATGATTTTTTTTTTCTTTTCTTTGGTTGCAGTATATTCAGAGATTAAATCATTGCTGTTATGAACTACTGCTGTTTAACTAATCATCAACCTCCCCCAAATTTTTAAATCTTCTCCAGTGAAGGGAGAAGAAATTATTGAAGGAAATACTCTTAGCTTATTTTCAATTTTTAAAGCCACCTTGGGTCTTCAGAGGTGTCAGAGAGTATGGGAGGCGCTGTGGGGGATGAGCTGTTCTTCAGAGAAGCTGGAAGAGAAGGCTTAGTTAAAAGCACAGGTGGTGTTCTATTTCCATTCACCTTCAGGCATTTTTTTATGGCACCTTTATAGTCGTGACAGCTTCTAGGAGATTATATCAATCCAAACCTGTATGTAAGGGGGTTGTCCCATAGACCTGTTTGGAGGAATTTTGTCCCATTTATTATATAAGACCACAGTTAATGACACACAAAAACACACAACTGGCAACACACAAAAGACAGACAAGTGGCCATGTCCACAGACACAACAATCACAATGACAAAGATGAACAAGAAACACGGAAACACAATTCCTATTGACTTGCAAGTTCCAAACTCAAATCCAAATTACCAATGGGCCCAGTGACGTCTCAGGAGCCCAAGGACTAGGGTAGTTAATACTGCATCCAGCCTCTCACTCAGTCCACCCATTGGTGCACCATCCCTTACTGAGATCTCACCTACCTGGGGAGAGAGTAAAGTTCCCTATCTGCCTCTAGGGAGAAGAGGAACAGCTTTTCTATCTTCTCCTAGGAGATAAGTGCAGGGAGGGATATACTCATTAGAGAAAGAATCTCGCTGGAGCCTCCAAAATGTTGTGAGGTACCCTCCCACAAGAAATGCACTTACATGCCACTCATGCAGAAAAGGGCATTTTATTCACTCCAGCTGGCCAGCAACCATCTCCCAGGAGCAACCAAGGAAGAGCAGCCTTGGGCCTTGGTCTTATGGGGTTTTTAAAGGCGAAAACTACATCCTGTTGGCACACGGGTTTGTCCAGGTGCACAAAGCAAACTAGGGAGCTAGGTCACAGAAGCCAAGAATGAGCCGTTAGAGTAATCAAGTGTACAACTTTTCATTGTGTATGTTTCCATATAATAGTTCACTGTGTATGGTTCCTGTTCCCATGTAATAGTTTACTGTGTATGGCTCCTGTTTCTATGCAATGGCTTTTGTTTCTATGAGAAGGTCAACGGTTTCTCATGCAGAAGGGGGGGTTAGTCTGCAGGTCAGACAGGGGGTAAAATGGAGTTACTTAGGTTAAGCAAGCAATTCTACAGAAGCAGATAGCATACATTATGAGGGTGTAGGGAGCTCTATTTCACTACCACATGATTCAGATATTGCACTTCTAGGTATTTACTCAAGGGAAATAGAAGCATATGTTCGTACAAGACTTTCACACATATTTTATAGCAGCTTTATTTATAATAGTCAAAAACTGCAAACACCAGAAATGTCCACCAACAAGTGAATGGATAAACAAATTTTGGTTTATGTAGAAAATATTCATAAGAGTAAATATTAACTGATATAACAAAAGATGTGTTTCAGATAAGAATACTGAGATGAGGTGTTTAGGCTGGGTTATCTGAGTGGGCCCTAAATGCAAGCTCATGGGTCCTCAATTAAAAATAAGATTTAAAAAAGGAGCAAAAAAATAGTACAGCAAAGGGAGAAATGTGTTACAAAAACTTTGGCACGTTAATACAATGGGATATAGTAATACAAATAAATAAACTCCAAAAAAATACACAAAACTACCTGGACATTAACTCATAAACATAAAACAAAATTTAACAAATGAGTAGAAAAGGCAGCAGTCAGCTAATGCCACAGATGCTTTGCAACAAACTACCCCAAATCTAAATGGTTTACAGCATCATTTACTCTGATGCTCACAGGTCTTCAGATTGATTACCATATGGCTGATGTAGTCTGGGCTTGACTGAGTGGCTGTTCTTTAGGTTTTGCATTGTCTGGGCATGGCTACAAGTTGAGTCTAGGTCTGTTGCACATCTCTGATTCTAGAATCCAGACTTAAGGAGTAGAAACTACCTGCCATGTTCTTCTCATGGTTGTTTATTACCACGAACTAAGCAAACCACACTAGCACAATCAAGTTCCTTCCCTGCTTGCTTTGAGTTCATTAACATTTCATTGTTAAAAGTAAGTCACGTGGCATGCTACTCTGCCATAAGAAGAATGAAATACTTGCATTTGCAACTACATGGATGAATCTGGAGAAACTTATGTTGAGTGAAATAAGTAAAGCCCAGGGGTATAAATACCACATATGCTCACTTATAAGTGGGAGCTAAAAGAGAAAGAAGGAAGGAAAGAAAGACCACAGTAGGGCATTGGTCTTATAGAGGGAGGGAACAGTTCCTAAGTCTACAAAGTGGAGTGGGGGGGAGGGGGAGGGGGAAGGAGGTTGGGGGATAATTGGGTGGGGGACATGGAGTACAATAGTAATTTGTGGTAATGGTTATGCTGCCAGTAGGAATCTGTCCCTCACATCATGGGCATGAGGGGTGACAATTAGCTTTGAATCTCATGAATATTCATAATAATAATAATAAAAATACCAGACCAAGGAGTTTGGACCTTGTTTTCCACATAGGTAGCAAAGAATCCATATGTTTGAACAGAGCTCAAATCCATATGTTTGAACAGAGCTCAAATAGCAAATGTGGTATTTTTCATACCCAATAACAGATGGACATATGAAAATAGTTTAACTAAGAGCAAGGAAAGATCCTCAAAAAAAAGTAAGCCACATGGTGAAATCCAAAATCAGCTGATTGGAGAAGTATATGCCACCTTAGATCTTGGGAGAGTAGATCTTTGTTGACCAATAATTCACTGTAGAGCAAAATATTATATTCATGATGATATCATTTTTATAAATCTGCAAAACAACATAACCAAGCAGTAACTTGCTTAGTGATATTTACACATGTGATAGAAACTTTGTAAAGTTTCTTTTTAAAGCAATAGAATGAAAAACCTTAAATGCAGAATAGTTGTTAATTCCATGTGCTTACAGTTAAATGCACAGTTATGAGTAATATTCTATTTCTTTTGGTAATGGGTTCAAAGGATTTCTTTTATTATTATGCATCATACTTTCCAAACCCTGCACATACTCTCTGCCTGTAATAAATAGTACTACATAAATTTATTTTATTATTTTTTGTATTACATAATTTTAAAAGAAACACAAAGAGCATGAGTTTCAGAAACATGCAAAAGCGAATTCTGGCTCTACTTACTATGTGACATAGAGGAAGTCATGTGAGCCATATTTTTAAGGCATTTATATAATGGAGATAATTATACCAACACAAGAGAGGCTGTGATAATTAACTGAGACAACATATATAGATTGCTCAGCATGAGTAGATGCTCAGTGAATAAACTCTCTTTATGAGGAAATATATTCTCTCTATATATTCTTGTCTTTCTCCGATTGAGAGTGTTCAGACTATCACCAAAACCAACATAAAGCATTTATTTAGTTCCAAAAGAATGACACTACTCCTGACCATTCTGTCTGGGAGTCTTAAGTCTGATGCACAGCATATGACTCTAATAAACAAAAATTTTGTGTGTGGCTAGTAAGTGGAGAGACTATAATAAAATCCAAAGTATAAAACTAAGAAATAGGACGTTTGCACAGCTGTGGTGTGGTGAAGTGCATCAGTGGAGCAGTAAATGGAAGAAATTGGAAACAATACAACATGATACAAAGGACAGAGCAATGGATCTGGGGTGGGAGCCTGGGTATGAAACCCAGCTCTGCCACTCACTAGCTCCTTGAACTTAGCTTTAATCTGTTTAAATTTGCTATCATAACTGTAAAATACAGTTAATCATAAGAACTTTCTTACAGGAACAACATAAGTGACAGATAAAATAATAGTTAAAACATGATATTGTAAAATATCTGAACATTAGAAAGAAGGAACATGATTCTTCTGAGGCAGATACCAAGCTGATAAAATTCTGAGTGAACCCCACACAACTGCTAAAGAGCACAACCTCAGACAGTCAATTTCATTGTTAAATTTTGCCTTAAAAGATGTTTACAGCATAATGACAAGTTTTAACAATTGACCCTATTATATCAAGTTTTTTATTATAATACAATAAGTTATAAAACAATCTGGTAATGTCAATATATTTTTCTTGAGTGTGTACTCAAATACCGTATCCTTTTGGTAAGCACGTTCAAATGTCCAGCATATACATGTAAATGCACTGAATATCTGTGGTATTTATTTTAGACTTCCACTTGAATGCTAATACAATTAAGACCAGTACCTATCTGTGTATCTGTCCTAAAGTAGACACAAAGAGAATCTAAATGAGTCAAAATAAGATAATATCCTGAAGTTCCTGGCTAAGCATTGTCTTATGTTTTAAAAATTCTATACATCAAAATTTTGTGTCCACAATAGCAGAGGAACATGCCCAAGTAAAGACAAATTGACAGAGTGTAAGTATATGAAAATTGCATGGAATTAGTGTCAGAACCAGCATTTGAACCTGTACATTCCAGCTCTATAGCTTGTGTTCTTAAGCACTGAGTTGCACACCTTTCCATTTGGGAGAAGAACTCACATTGTGAAGGCTTTTCATACCTTTATCCTAGTCCATTAGAGTGATATTTACAGAGGTCACAAAATCCACGTATATTTGGGGTCAGAATTCAGGCTTTCTAATAAAATCCAGATCTCATTCCCAGAAGATAGTGTACGAACAGTTACAGTTTCTAAAATGTATTCTAAAACTATAATTTAGATAAAAGAACCACTTTTTTTTTTTTTTCCGTGACCGGCGCTCAGCCAGGGAGTGCACCGGTCATTCTTATATAGGATCCGAACCCGCGGCGGGAGCGTCGCCGCGCTGCTAGCGCAGCACGCTACCGAGTGTGCCACGGGCTCAGCCCAAAAGAACCACTTCTTAATGTTCAGCAGACTTACAGTCTCTTGGTAGTATTCTGGATTTGTGAAAGCACTGAGCCATCTCTTCTACAAGCCACATCCCTACCCCCAAAATCTCTCAAAAGTTTCCAGAATAGAATAAAGCTCCCATACAGCTTCCATACAGAATAAAAGATTGAATCTGGTTAATTATTTCTACTCTCAGCTTTCCTACTTTTTATATAATTGCTAAAAAAATAACTGTATATATGGTTGCTTGCATCTCTATTCACCCAATTTGACACAACCGCGCCACAAGCTCTGAAGATGTCACTCTATCATTATTCCCAGTGGTTCTGGTAACATGTTTAGTATTTGGAGATATTCTTGAAGTACACTTGAGAACACAAAATGGAAGAGAAGAGATCAAAGGGAGCAGGAAAAGCATGAAAAGCTGAAAAGAAGCATAATGTGTTTGTGAGACTTTTCAATGATCTAAGCCTGTATTAGTTGAAAAGCTTGTTGTAATGTTGCCCTTGAAACATAAGCAAATAATTTTGTCAGCATACTTTTTTTCCTGTCAAACATTTCAAGGATTAGGGTCCTGTTGGCAGCTTAAAAGTCTTTGCCAAAGTTAACAGAATCTCGTTTTTTTCCCACATTTGTTCAAGCAAAACATGTAGATCTTTGATAAATTTCTTTAATCCCAGCTTGTCTTATCATTATTGATTTTCTATTTATGCAGGAGCACATCAATTTCATGAAGACCTTAAATATGCTGTACAAATATACTTTATTGCTTTCTAAGTTTGATCATTATTACATAAAAGATTGATAGATTAGTTGTGTGGGGGGGAAGGTTTAACAATTATTTTTTTGAATCTATTCCATGGATTGGGAGAGGATAAGAGAAAAATGTTAATTAAGGTAGATTCTGGAGAAGCTACAGAGATAGGAACCTGGAGAGAGCAATTCGAGCCTGTTTAAGGAGGTAGTGCACTGCATTAGAAAGATTACACAGTTTCAAATAAGATAGATTTCAGTTCAAATCCCAACTCTGTCACTTATTAGCTCCGTGAACTTGGGCAAATTATTCAGTGCTTATGAAGCTCCATTTTCTCATTTATGAAATGTAGTTAATAATATCTACCTTTCAGGAATTTTATAAAATTTAAATGGGAAATTTCTTGTAAATCACTTAGGTTGTGACTGGGTGCAGAGTAGGTGTATTAATTAGGGTACAGGCTAAGCTATTATAACAAAGATATCAAAAAATAAAGTGCCTCAAAGAGTTGACTAAGTATTTCAATTTCATATGACAGTCCGGTGAGCAAGGGGTCCAGGAGGGTAGGCCGCTCTGCTCAAGAGGCAACTCAAGGACAGACACAGTTTCCGTTTTCTTGTGGCTTCACTACATCTCAGGTGTATTGTTGTCTTTGTGTTCAAAGCCACCTCTTACAATATATCAATCAGGGTCCCAGTGAGAAACATGGGGTACAATCCATTGACACCTTTGAAATGAGTTTGATAAAGGGACAATTACAGCAGCAGGAACAGGGTTAAAGGAAACTAAGAAGATTTGATGAAACATGTAAGAGGGAGCCACAGCAGGGCGCCTCGAGCAGCTTTTCTGAAGGGAGAAGAAGAGGATGCGTGTACCAGGATCTATAGGAGGAGGCCCTTCAAAGGCAGCTGCGATCTTTGGTGACGTGAAGCAGCCAGCACACATCAGTCCTGGAATGGATGGAACAGGGAAATCAATACTAGACCTCACTCTCCTGTGGAAGATGTTCGTAAGGTCAGCCTCCCAGAGCACAGCGTGCAACAAAGAAGCAAAGAGAAAAAATATTATGCAAAATGTATTACTTTATCAGAAGCCATTTTTGTCATTTGCCCTAAAAAAAAATTTGTCTACAAAACAGACAACATTCTAACACCCATCATTCTGTATCGTCACAGATCAATGTCGATTTGGTCACACTCTGATCTGACAACTAACTTCAGCTACTAACAGCACTCATCATATAAAGTAATGGGGAATAAAAGGGGGAAATAAAGAATGAACTAATATAAATTATAGCTGCTGTAGACCCCCTCTTTCGCTGTTCTGTGTTCTCCTTATCCCTCTGCTGGTACCTTTGCTGAACTGAATACTTTACATGATTGCTTAACCCAAAACTTCATTCCTTCAGTATCTATTCATCTTGTCTTTATTGATTTGCCAAGTTTTTCCACAGATTGGACAAGAGAGGACCAAGAGCTGCACTGGTGAATAGCCTTTGTTTCATATAGTTCTTGCCTGCATTGTTTTGCAACAACCCAATTTCCCTTCAGTGATTGGGATAAGATACTCCAGTCAGTGGAGAGACCCCCTTTCTTTTGAGGAAGGAGCTTAAGGAAACCAAAACGATCAAGTTCTAGTGCTAGGTTCCCATTTAACAGAACTACATTTACTGGCAACAACTTTTCCTCCTTGGTCACTAGAACTTCAAATTAACTGAGGTCCCAGTGATAGAAAGCAAAAATTCTTCCTGTATTTTATTTGGAATAATAGTGAAAGGGGCCACTCTTCCACCCCATTTGGCTGTGGGAAAGAAAGTAGGCTTGCAGAGTGTTGTCTCCAAGATGATCCTACAGCTGAGCCTTCAGAAGGCACGTCTACCATTTTTAAAAGACACTTGCTTCTGGGTGACAGGGCATGAGGAAATGTCATACAATGAGCATGAGCTCTGTAGCTCTTCTTCTCTACTGTAAAGTGAATTGTTTGTACAGAAGCAATGTTGTGTGTTATACTATGGCAGTGGTGAGATGGCTGTTAAGTCCATGAACGGGAATTATGTCCCATTTCTAAAATGCATGTTTTTTTACTAAGTCATCTATGGTGCTTCCTACCTGTTGGTTAAGATTATTGTCTTAGTTAGTCTAAGCTGCTATAATAGGACACCATAGCCTGGGTGGCTTAAGCAGAACACATGCTTTTCTCACAGTTCTGAAGGCTAGAAGTCTGAGATCAAGGTTCAGGCTGATTTGGTGTCTGGTGTGGACCTGTTTTTTCGTTTGCAGGCAGCCACCTTCTTGCTGTGTCCTTACCTGGCAGATGAAAGAGGCCTCTGATTTTTCCTCTTCTTATAAGGGCACTGATTCCACCATGGCATTAACACCTCATGGCTTCATCTAAACTTAATAACCTCCAAAAGGCCCCACCTTCAAATACCATCACACTCGGGGTTAGGGCTTCAACATGTAAATTTTGAGGGGGCACAGACATTCAGTTTATAGCAATTACCAATATAAAAGACCAGCGTGGAATAATATATTTGTCACATGAAAATCTACCAATTCTCATTCCCTTTAGTAATAGAAATGAAGACTAATGTTTGATGATACTGATTTTCTCTAATAACGGCAATCTACACAGAACCACAGTAACTACTTGCAACACCACCAGGTTAAGTTTGATATAATCTCTTGCTACTCAAAATTTAATTGGCAGTCAGTAGCACTTGCATTTATCTCCTGGAAATGTGTTAGAAATGTAGAATCTGACACTTTATCCTAGACCTGTTCAATCAGGATATGCCTTTCAACAAGATTCTTATATACAACAAACTCATTATATAACAATTTGGAAATTGCAGTTAAAAGCTATATATATATATATATTTTTTTTTTCCAAGATCCATTTGATTCTTGGGCTAGCCAATCAATTAATTGAGAATCTTAGGGAAATCAACATCCTTGTATTTTTCACAACTTTGAGGAGGGTTGTAATCTCTGCAGTTCCCTTAGAAAGATAACATTGCTGTTGGTTTACTATATTGATGTGGGTGTGGAAGGCAGTTCTACTCCCTCAAACTTTTTCTTTCCTACTATAATAGAAATCATTTCAACACTAAGAAACAAATGCTCCCTTAAATATGTCAAACACCTTAGTGGTCTGCTTATCAATTTTATTTCTAGAAACTTTGGGATTGATTAGCTACTACCAAGACTTTGTTTGTCATAACATATCAAATATCATCCCACCCCTGATTGTTATCACTCTGTCCTTGTGACTCACCTTGTCTCTGACTTTAAGTGCCATTAAATGACATCTTCTTTCCATGTCCCTATTCTTCCCATTCAGATCAAGAACCTAAACTGATTGAGTATTCCTCGTTTTCATCTCCAGCCTGCAGAGGAGTCACCCCTGAATTTTTCAATACTGGTGTCCCTGTTACCAAGGCATTTTTTACTGTGGTGAAGAGAATGCCCTCCTGGCCCTACTCTTGGCTATGGCTTAAGACCACCTTAGCTTGCACATAATAGATCCACTACAATATTCTCATGCTTGACTTTGTGTACTTCTTCCTCTAGAATATTCCAGAATCATGCTGATATTTGACCTTCAGTGATTTTAGGTCAAACATTTAGCTTCTTCACAAAATATAAATGTGGCTCCCGAGGGCTCAAGCCAACACTAAATCCAGAACCTTGAGTAAGTGCACCTATGTCAATAAATTCAGGCAGATATGGTCTTATGTTTTTTTGCTTTCTCTAATACCTTCTGAATTCCATCTCATTTATGATCATCAGGTTTATGTCAATCAAAATTGACAATGTCATGCAACTCTTTCATTATGCAGTCTATTTTATACCAGGTCTTGCACTTTTATATGAGCAACAGGCTAGAAGCTAACTCTTACAGGCTTGGAGGAAAATAAGGGTTTGTCAGGGTGGGTTCTGGGGGGAATACCTTTATAAGGCAACTATAGTACAACAATGTAAAGATCTTTCAGGTAGAAAAATTCTGGTTCCTTCAGACGGAGGGGAGCCAGACCACTTCCATCAGGAAGGAAGGTTTTACATTATCTGAAGATTCAATTGTTCAGCTTCAAGTGTCCTACACCTAATATCAGGGTCTCAGTCTTTCCCCATCACTTCCCATACCTTAGTAGCATGAGGGTCCTGGTGGGATTGAGCATTTAATTGGTGCTATGAGTGCAACCTATGAAATTAGACTCTGGGCTTGACCCTCAGTCTTATATTCCCCACAGAGTACGTCAGACTTTGCATCCATAGTTTGAATTAGACTTCCACGGTTAACATTTTGGTATTTTATTTATGTATCATTTTAAGCCTATCAAAAGCAAACATCTTATCCCACAATCTTTACATTTACTATGACCTCCTCAGTAACTATGTGCCACAGCCACTTGATATCTAAATGCTTTGCCTTCTATCTGCAATTTTATCCTATGTCATTGTGCATGATAATTTAAACCATTATTATGACCCTGAATGCCTTAGATTATCTGTGTCCTATTTCCTCCCAGCAGAAAAGAAAAAAGGACTTCCGATATGTGAGCAAACCTGTCCCATAAACCTATTTAAAGGTTTGTTTTGTGGTGCAACTCTTGGTACTATTCAGTGCATCAATCAAGGTCTCAGGGAATCGGGGTAGGGGCAGGACACTCAGGCTAATAAATAAAGAGTTTAATAAAGGAGCTAAAGTATAGTTAGGGTTAAATGAACCCAGCAATAATGGAGTCATTATCATGCCTAGACCTGAAAAGGAAAGATGATAGAAAAAAAAAATTGGGAACACAGAAAGAATAGCCATAGCTGAAGGACTAGACACAGTTTTTCAGGAGACATGCTCTTGAGGAATGGAAAACAGCCTCTGGACACTGAGGGATCCAGAAGAATAAATCCCTCCTCCTACCTACCAATCTCCCAATGACTGAACATATTGGAAGGCAAAGCACTTGCGAGTCCACAAAGGCCAGTTTCTCAGAGCACAGAACAAGTGAATGGTGAAAAGTGGGTCTAGAGAGGCAAAGAAAATATGTCAATTAATTCCATCATCCAGTCCAGAACAAGAGAGGAGGAGTACCGGAGGATAAGCTATGGCTTAAAATAAAGAGACCCAGAATGTGAGCACACTGAACCCTCTTGCATCTCTTTGGTCAAAATTTAGGCACATGACCACACCATCTGTAAGGAAGACCGGGAAATATAAATTAAAGTTGGGTGGCCGTATGCCCAGCTGAAGGTTGGGGGGTTATTTACTAAAAAAAGGGGGGGGAAGAGAATGAATATTGAGGAAAATTTAGTGGGTTTTGTCATAGTAGATTGTTAGGGAAGATCAATAATATTTATTAGTAGTAGCATTACTAGTGAAAAAGATAAGGTTATATGAATGGAATGTTATTGCATCAACAATTTAACAACTGTGGACTATTTACTTCGTTTTCAGAGCTATGATTTTGGTGGAGAGCCTAGAGAGGGATCTCATGGACGATCCTTACAATGCTGAGATTGGTTGACTTCCATTCCAGTTAATTCTCTGCCAATCTTACATATCACCTCTTTGGGGCAATTAAGAGAGGTGACTAAATTATAAATATTTTTTCTGGCAGTAAAAGAAAATGTGATGGTTAGGTAGAACAAAAAGTAATAAGTAATAAGAACTAACGTGAGTTTTTTTAGCTAATATTTTAAGCACCTACTATATGCCAATGCTAAGAATTCAGTAGTTAAGAAGACAAAGATCTTGTACTCTTGGGGCTTATTTTCTGATTGGAGTAACATATTTCAGTGTGAGAGATGCAAATACCATTTTAGATAGGGTTGTCAGGGAAGTTCGGTCTGAAAAGGCACCAAATGGCTGCAGTAATGGAGAAATCACAAAGATATGTGAGACGAATATTCAAGGCTGAGAGAAAGATAGCTCCACACACATAGAAATAGGAGAATGCTTGGTGTAGACAACAACCTAGAAGTGAAGCAGAAAAATCAGTGAACAGAGAATGATAGAAAACAAGGTCTGAGAAAGCTATAAGCTTGATCATGTAGGTTCTTATTGGTTCTTAGAAGACTTAGAATGCTATATGAGTGTGCAATGCATCTTTTCATGAAAGGAGATGACAAAAAATGTTTTCATTTTTAAAATACCATTCTGGCTTCTGTGAGAGAGATCATGGCAGTTTGGACATGATTGTTGATGGTGGTGGTGGTAAGAAGTGGTTGGATTTCAGACATATTTAGAAAGTATGGCTGGTAGAACTAACTAATGTATTAGTTTGGGATGTGTGAGAAACAAAGGGGATCTGGAATGATTCTAATGTTTCTGGGCTAAGCAACTAAGTGGCGAGGCTAGGTAACATGGGATATGAGTTGATAAGGGGAGGAAAATCAATAATTTCTTTTGGACATGTTAAATTTGTGATGCAATTATATACCTTTGTATAAAGATCTTTAATATCCTACTAGGTATATGAGTCTGAAATTCAAAGAATAGAAAGGTTCTGAAGATAAAACTTTGGGAATCTTCAGCACATGGATGGTATTTAAACCACAGAACTAGACCACATTATGTTGTGAGTAGTGAGTATATATACAGAAGAGAAATATCTGGAGATTAATCATTTAGAGAACTGCAGAGTACAGGTAGCTCTGACTTATGAAACTCACATATAAATATTGTGTGTGTGTTTGTGTGTGTAGAGAAAGAGAGAGAGAAAGGTTGGGGTTGGGATGGGGGGATATCTGCCCCAAACTCATTTCTCTTGTCTTCCTGATTTTGTCTCCAATCAAAGACCGTTTTGTTTTGGCAATAACTTAGCATGTTAGAATGTCTCTTTCTTCAAAATTATGCAATGATAGGAAAATAGGAAAAGTTTTCTTAGGAAATTAGGGGAGAGAAATAGAGACAAAACACCCAGAATTCTCAAGAATTAAATGCCACTCATTCCACTGTAAATTCAACTAAAGGTTAATTTCTGTTAAATATCTCTTAAATGCAAATAACCCAGAGGGGTTTAGAAATTTAAAATAAATTTTGCATTATTGTTAAGCTTTTTGTAAGTTTGTTATTGTTTTTCTTGTAAACCTTTTTTGAGATGAGCTGCACTGAGAAAATGTGACTTTTAAGTGATTGGAGTCAGGGAGACCACTAGGTAAATAACTGGAAATTGTGGAGAAATTTTCAGCATAAATAAATTTATATGGCTCAAGACTCTATAAGGATTGGAGTGGCATAATGCATCTAGAAAATTGGTAGATGTGTGTTTGAGTCACCAGCATAAATACAATGGTTAGAACCATGAGCATGGCTGAGAGAGTGTGTAGCAGACTGAGAAACTCAGACAGCCCTGGACAGAACCCTAGGAACACTAGCAAAATACCTTATTTTCTATTCCTTTCATTCCACTTTCCTATTCTCAAAATAGAGAATCCTAGATTTATATTATTAGTTCATTTTCACTATTATTAAATAAAAATTCTGTGAGCTATCTTGGAAATCTACTTTGTATTTCTAGGGAAATATTTTCCATAACTTAAAAATAAGATTATAAACTTTAAAATGAAAACCTATTGGTAAACTGCAGAGGGACCAGTCCATTTTTTAACACACCTTTAATAAAAAATAAAATTAACTTGGGCTTAAGTGTTTTTCTTTTTTTCTAATTCAAGAATCAAGGACTATAAAGATGGGTCAAACCTTAATTCTGAGGAGTTAGCTTAACAGAATAGTGTGAAATTAGCAGTATCAATAAAATGATCTTATGACATGCTTTAACAATTCTGAAAATCAACTAATATATATTCTATCAGCCTGCTTGCCTAAATGTGAGTTTCAAAATAGAAAATAAAGGGAATAGGCCAGTATTGAAATAAATACATTTTAATTTATGCAGAGGGTGTTGTTATAGCCTTTTTAATTTTTTTTTTTTTTAGCCAGGATGATGTACAAAGTTTAAGTAGTTGGATATGAATAGATTCTACAAAAAATACCAGAAAGAATGATTTCAATGCATTCATCTCTCAAATTCCAAGATGAAAGAAAAAGTGGTAGCTTTGATTAAAAACATAATCCGGTCAATAACTGACCATAATTAATTCATTTTGTTTTAAATCATTCAAGTTCTAATGAAGGATAAATTGTTTCTCTTAAAAGATATCATTTGCTAAGTCATATTTATGATTCAAAGAAATGAAATGTCTCAAGAGAAGTCACCGGGGTGAGCTCATGTCTGCTCAAGCTCTATTTTAATTTACCTTTCCTGAAAGAGTTAATGTTCATATGCTTGAATAAAGGTGTGTGATTTGACTGATTTGAGTAACAGAACTGCCAGCAAATTAAATTCTTTGTTACTCAGTGATTTTTATATCCCATATTTTGATTTTACAATAGCATGAATTAATTAAATTTGTAAGGTGCAATAATAGAACAAAGGTAATTATGAAAGATGTCAGCCTCTGTTAAAATATTACTACTTTAATGTGCCTCTTGAGAAATATTTATCACTATAATAGTGGTGAAGGAAAACATATTTTTTATAATTTTCTTTATGTAGGTAAAACATACCTAAAGTGCATATTGCTACACGATAATGTGCAAATAATAAATAAAAACATACAAAATACGTTTCTACCTTGCTTTATATGCAATGAAAGGGAGTAGGCATATCCATACATTAATCCCACTGAAAATAGAAGATAGATGTGAAGAAATATACATATGACTTTTCTTATATGTTAGAAGATTTAGCTAACTGAAAAAGCATTATGTAGAAATACGTTTTAGTTCAAGTCCTTGAAGGAGCATGGAAAATACCCAGGGAAGAATCCTCAACACAAATCACGAACTCAAAAGTTCAGTTTTAAACATGTAGACTTATTAAAATCACATTTTCCAATATTTTATCATATACATATAAAACACACGGATTTTCCTCTTACCAAGTCTCCATTTCCAAAATCCACTGGCTAGAACATGTTTGTGGTTTTTGATTAAACATAATGATAAACAAAAGAAACAAAGAAGCAAAGTAAAACTAAAAGTATGTCCATTATTAGTGGGATATATTTAAAGCTGTGAAGATAAAATGCTGGGTATTTATTTATGACACAATAAACATATTCCTCTGTGATTCTGTTATCTGTGGTATTGTTTTCTAGTCTGATGATTTTAGATGAGCACAGCTCCTATAAATTGTGAACTTTCTGGGAGAAACATTCACCTGTCTCTATGTTTCTTTAAAGTGATTCCTGCAGGGGTCATTCTCTTCTTCCCCCGACTTTGCTGGAGTGCCAGCAGTCAGTGATTCTGGATGTGTGTATCTGTTGTGTTACCCCAAACATTCCCTTGGACTGTCCAAAAGTGTAGACATTGAAGGGATGGTGTGAGTAAGAAACCTGTGCATACAATCAAACTACATTCTCCAGTGCAGCTTCAATAGATATAAGGATTTTATTTTGATCTCAGTGTATTTTCTTTCTAGGTATCTACAGCTGTATAACAAATAACTTCAAGATTTAGTGTCTCAAAACTAAAACAACTTATCTTGCCCCTGAATCTGTAATTTGGGCAGGACTCAGTGGAAGTGGCTCATCACAGCTCCACAAAGCACTAACTAGCGTACTTCAATAGGACCCAGAAGATCTACTACCAAATGGCTTACTCGTAGTTTGGTGCTGGCTGTTGCCTGAGAACTCAGCTGGGATTCTTGTCCATTTCCTCTTCATGTGGGTTTCTTTATAGGATTCCTCACAGTGTGGTGCTTGGTATTCCTCAAAGCATGGTAGCTGGGTTCTAAGATCAAGTACTACAAGAGACTGGAGGTAGAATCCACCAGGTTCTTAAGGCCTGGACCAAGAAGTTGGCAGAGCATACCTTCCACTGTATTCTGTTGGTCAAGTAGCCCCACAAGTCCATCTAGATACCAGTGGAAGGGACATGGATCCCTTATTCTCAATAGGAAGGCACATTTGTAGCCTTCTTTAGTCTATCACAGTTTCAACTAAGGAGGGAATAAAAAAATGTTCTTTATCAGCTCCCTGACAATATCATCCATTATTAATGCTGATATTTTTGTAATATAAATTGGTCAATAATAAGTTTAGCATTTTGTTTATGCTTTTCTTAATAAATGTTGAAATGCATCATAAAATGATTTATTTACTTTACCTAGTTCTCCTAATGAATCCATGGCTCAAAAAAAATAAGATTTAAATTGTGTTCTAGAATACTTCAAAGTAAATTCAAAATATATGTTTGTTCAGTTCAATTTTTAAAAAATTACATATTGAAACCCTATCATCCATTTTATGGGCCCATGGCCTAATAAGACATCTAACTTCAGGAAGCTGTCACTACAGAGGAATGACATATGGAAATAAGTGACAAACCAGAAATAAATAAGCCCTAAATTCAGCTGCATTAACATGCTTAGAGCTGTTGTATATTTGTGTTTTCAAATAGAACACATGCTAAAATTTACATTTATAGTTTTCATGACCATGATGAAACTCCTCAAAACACACATAAGAAATATTTTTCTCTTCCTACTCTACATTTCTCTCATTTGAAATCTCTTTCATGATGCTGCTTCAACCAACCAATAACTTAAATTTTTATTATCAGCCTTTGACTTCCCATCTTACCTCCAAGCAACATATCCAATTGCCCGCCTGACGTTTGCTGGGAGAATTCGTAAAGGTGCCTCAAATTCAATATTTCCATACCAATTTGCCCCCAAACCTGGTCTCCCTCCAATAGAATTGTATAAGCCCCAAGTGGAAGCCATAGCAAGTCTGTCTCCTATCTCCATGCTGCATTTCTTTGTCTCCAGCTACACTGTTAATCCCACAAAGGTGATGGTTATGTCATTATTTGTTTATCATTGCATCCCCAGTGCCTTGGCACATGTTGGTGTTCAGGGCATTTGCTAAATAAAAAAATTATTTCTAATTCTGTCATTATTATGAAGTCATTTTTGACGAGTTCATAAAAGCAAATGTAGTTCTGAAATGCAAGTCATTTAGAGCAACAATTCTAAGGAAAGTAAATGAGATACAAGAAAACTCAGTTAGACAATACAATGAAATGAGAAAAAATATACAGGATCTGAAAGAAGAAATGTGCAAAGAAATCAATGCCTTGAAAAAGAATGTAGCTGAGCTTGTGGAGGTGAAGGATTGAATCAATGAAATAAAAAACACAACAGAAACTATAACCAACAGACTTGAAAAAGCAGAAGAGAAAATTTCTGACCTTGAAGATAGGCTGTTTGAATTAACACAGGCAGACCAGAAAAAAGAAAAAAGAATCAAAAAATTGAAGAAAATCAAAGAGAGACAACAGACTACCTTAAGCGCTCAAATACCTGAATCATGAGTATTCCAGAAGGGGAGGAAGAAGGAAAAGGCATTGAAAACATATTCAATGAAATAATAGCAGAAAACTTCCCAGGTATAGGGAAGGTCACAGATCTCCAGATTCAGGAAGCCCAAAGATCACCAAACACATTCAACCCAAAAAAGTCCTCTCCAAGATATGTGATAATCAAACTGACAAAACTCAAATACAAAGAGACAATCTTAAAAGCTGCAATAGAGAAGCAGCAAGTCATCTACAAGGGAGCCCCAATTAGAATAACATCAGACTTTTCATCAGAAACCCTAAAAACCAGAAAAGAATGGGATGATATATTCAAAACACTAAAGGACAAAAATTGCCAGCCAAGAATACTTTACCCAGCAAGGCTATTGTTCTGAAATGAAGGACAAATAGTACGTTTCTCAGACAAACAAAAACTGCAGAACCTGACTACCACACGACCAGCCCTACAAGAAATTCTCAGGGAAGTACTGGGTTTGATAACACACACACACAAAAATCACTGCCATGAATATGCAAGAAAGAACTACACCTACCAGTAGAACAAAAATCCTAACAAAAGAAAAAACATATTTATCTACCATCCCAAGAAACCAACAAACACAGAAGACAAACAGAAAAATAGAAAGAAAGGAACAAAAGATACTTACGACATCTAAACATAAATCAGTAAAATGCTACAAGTAAATCAACACCTTTCAGTAATAACTCTGAATGTAAAGGGACTAAATTCCCCATTCAAAAGACACAGACTAACTGACTGGATTAAAAAGATGGACCCAACAATATGCTGTCTTCAAGAGACTCACTTGACCTGTAAAGACACACATAGACTAAGAGCGAAAGGATGGAAAAAGATAAATCATACAAGTAGAAATGAAAAACGAGCAGGAGTAGCTATTCTTACATCAGATAAAATAGACTTCAAAGCAAAAACCATAAAAAGAGAGAAAAAGGCCACTATATAATGATAAAAGGATCTATCCCTCAAGAAGACATAACAATCATAAATATATACACACCCAATGTTGGAGCAGCCAGATTTACACAGCAAACACTATTAGATCTAATGAAAGAGACAGACGCTAACACCATAATAGTGGGGGACCGAAACATGCCACTCTCATCATTGGACAGATCATCTAGGTAAAAAATCAACAGAGAAACACAAGATGTAAACAATACTTTAGACCAATTGGATTTGGCAGATATCTACAGAACATTTCATCCAACAACCTCGGAATATTCTTTCCTCTCATCAGCACATGGAATATTCTCAAGGATAGAGTACATGTTAGCTCACAAAGCAAGTCTCAACAAATTCAAAAAAACTAGAATTATTCCATGTATTTTTTCTGATCCAAATGGGTTAAAATTAGAAATCAATAATAAAGAAAACTCTGAAAACTATACAAAAACAGGGAAATTAAAGAACATTCTACTTAATGACATATGGGCCCAAGATAATATTGAACAGGAAAGCAAAGAATTTCTTGAAATTAATGAAAATAATGAGACATCATATCAAAACCTGTAGGATACTGCAAAAGCAGTGTTAAGTGGGAAATTTATCACATTAAATGCTTACTTCAGAAGAATGGAAAGATGGCAAATAAACAACCTAACACTTCACCTTAAAGATCTAGAAAAACAAGAACAATCCAAACCTTAAGTTAGTAGATGGAAAGAAATAATTAAGATTAGAGCAAAATTAAATGAGATAGAAACCCAAAAAAACAATACAAAAGATCAATGAAACAAAAAGTTGGCTTTTTGAAAACATCAGTAAAATCAACAAACCTTTAAGCAAGATTAATGAAGAAAATAAAAAAGAAGACCCAAATAACAAAAATTAGAAATGAAAAAGGTGAAATTAAAACTGACAACTCAGAAATACAAGGAATCATTAGCGACTACTATAAACAACTATATGCCAACAAATTTGAAAATCTGGAGGAATTCGATACATTTCTGGAGGCATACAAAGAAACAAAACTGAGCCAAGAAAATACAGAATAGCTGAACAGACCAATAACAATAAAAGAGATTGAAGCTGCTATCAGAAGGCTCCCAACAAAGAAAAGCCCAGGACCAGACGAGTTCGTTGCAGAGTTCTACCAAACCTTCCAAGAAAAACTGATATCAATTCTCTACAAACTGTTCCAAAAGATTGAAACAAAGGCCATTCTCCCAAACTCATTCTGGGAGGCAAACATCACCTTGATAACAAAACCCGACAGAGATGCATCAAAAATAGAAAACTACAGTCCAATATCCTTGATGAATATAGATGCAAAAATCCTCAATAAATTATTAGCTAACAGCATACACTAAATTATACACAATGATCAAGTGGATTCAAGTGGAAAAAGCTATCCAGACATTTATATGGAATGACAAAAGACCATGCATAGCCAAAGCAATCCTGAGCAAAAAAAATAAAACTGGATGCATAACACTACCTGACTTAAACTGTATTACAAAGCTATAATAACCAAAACTGCATGTCACTGGCATAAAAATAGACACACAAATCAATGGAATGGAATAGATTAGAGAACCCAGAAATCAATCCATACATCAACAACCATCTGATCTTTGACAAAGGCAGCAAATCTACATACTGGGGAAGAGACTGCCTTTCCAACAAGTGGTACTGGGAAAGCTGGATGTTCATATGTAAGAGAATGAAACTAGACCTGTACCTTTCATCATATTACCAAAATCAACTCAAAAACAGATTAAAGAATTAAACATACATCCTGAAACAATAAAGCTCCTTAAAGAAAACATAGGGGAAACACTTCAGGAAGTAGGAGTGGGTACAGAATTCATGAATAGGACCCCAAAAGCACAGGCAACTAGTGGTAAAATAAACAAATGGGGTTATATTAAACTAAAAAGCTTCTTCACAGCAAATGAAAAATCAACAGAGTAAAAAACCAACCAACAGAGTAGGAGAAAATATTTGCAAACTTTACATCTGACAAAGGATTAATATCCAGAATATACAAGGAACTCAAACAACTTTACAGCAAAAAAAAAAAAAAAAAGCAAATACCCCAATTATAAAATGGGCAAAGGAGCTGAATAGGCATTTCTCAGAGGAGCATATACAGATGGCCAATAGACACATGAAAAAATGCTCACCCTCATTCAGCATCTGAGAAATGCGAATGAAGACCACTTTGAGATGCCATCTCACTCCAGTTAGGATGGCTAGCATCCAAGAGACTGAGAATGATAATTACTGGAGAGGTTGTGGGGAAAAAGGAACTCTCATTCAATGTTGGTGGGGATGCAAAATGGTGCAGCCTTTATGGGAAATGGTATGGAGGTTCTTCAAACAATTACAGATAGATCTACCAAATGACCCAGCAATTCCACTGATGGGAATATACCCAGAGGAATGGAAATCATTATGTTGAAAGGATACCTGTACTCCAGTGTTTACTGCAGCTCTATTTACATTAGCCAAGGGCTGGAACCAGCCCTAATGTCCATCATCCAATGTGTGGATAAGGAAAATGTGGTACATCTACACAATGGAATACTACTCATCTATAAAAAAGAATGAAATACTACCATTTGCAAAAACATGGATGGACTTAGAGAAAATTATATTAAGTGAAACAAGTCAGGCACAGAAAGAGAAATATCACATTTTCTCACTTATTTGTGGGAGCTAAAAATAAATAAATAAATAAACACACAAAGAAATAAAGGGTGGGGGGGGGGGTAGCAGACAGAATAACCACAAAAATTTCTTGAACTATTTAAGTCAAGTGAACAGATATGATGGGGGGGAGGTGCAGAGGGACAGGCAAAGGGGTATGAAAATCAACTACAATATATTTTGAGAAGTAAAATTTAAAAAATAAAAATAAACAGAAAAAAGAGAACATGTGAGATTATATTTTCTTAAGTTGGATAATTTATAGAGATGAATTGTAATGCAGTAAGAATTATTAAAGACTGACAAAGAAAAAAAAAGAAAAAAGAAAAAAGAAGGATAAGGTTTATATGAAAAGAATTACATCTGTGTATGTTGGTTAGGTTTAGGATTCCTTGAGGACTGTACAGACTTTTTCCCAAATGAAGCACTAAATTTAGGACATCTCTGAATTCACATTACAAAAGTAGTCAGGAGATTTTGTAGTTCAGTCATCAACAGAGAGAAATGGCAAAATAGCACAAAAGACAGTTTTCTACACAGTGTAAACCATGTAGCAAGAATAAGTTTTCTGGTTTCTGTATTATCAATGTACCTGAAAGAATTTCCTCCAAGATAGGTAACACAGGACTAGGAAGGCCATTTAGAGCCATTTAAACTTTAAATACTGATGGTCCAGGTACCATTATTGCTCCTTTTCCTATTTATAAAGTTTCAAGTAACCTTATAGTGTTTTTATTTCTTTCTGTCAGGGAATCATTTTTCTAATCTCTGGGTAAAATTTCTTGACTCTTAAATTCCTTTAAAAAGTTAGCTTTTGTTAATCCTTTTTCACCTGTACTCAGCTCCAATGATTTTAATGATATATCTAGTTGAGAAATCATTTTCTATTTACTTTTCTGTTTTTTCCAAAAAATTGTCGGGTTATTAGGGTGAATATTGTGTTGTATGTATGCTTGTGTCTCGGTGTTTAACACAGGTGCTGATACATCCTACAGAACTGACACATTCCTACCAAATGACAAAAAAAAATGTGAATGTGTTGCTCAGATAAATATTGGTAAGCGAAAACAGAGAATGTTTCTCAAAAGGAAAATAAAATGGGAACAGAGAATGCCACTATATGAGAAATACTGGAGTTAAAAAGCTCACATTAATTACTTTGCAAACTACCATTTCTTTTCACTCTAGTTTCAAAGAAATTAGATTATCAGGATATTTTCAATTAATTTAGAGTCATGTTTTATGAGCATTTTTGCAAGAACTTATTTATTTACTTTTATTTTATCAATATACAATGTAGCTGATTTTTGTGTCCCTTTACTGATTTCTCCATCCCCCTTCCCTCTCCCCTGGCAACAACTTATATTAAAAAATATGCTATGGATAAAGACTTCAGTATTCTAATATTCATGCAGGCACAGACATATGCACAACTGAAAACATATTCATCAACACTATATAGCCTTACGTTGTGGTGTGAATTCCACGTTTTCACCATTATATTCTGTCCTATGTCAGTTCTGTAAATTGATTTCACAATTCATTCGTGGGTTGTAACCTGCAGTTTGAAAATATAGTAGATGAGAAGTTCTAAATACACGTATTCAAGGCAGCATTGTGCATTGTGTAGGGCACCTATAAATAACAATTTGCAGCAAAACTTAACCCTACAATGTGGTTCTTCATCAGCTGTCAGTAATAAAGCAATAACTATAAAAATAAAATAATGAATCTATGGTCTTACTTGTTCTGAGCCCAGGATTTTGTAAATCTCTGCTTATGGCAAAACTATAAGGCTCATATAAAGCGATTTCTTGACTCATTTAATTATTTAAGTAAATGTTTAGTTAAATCATTTAGGTTAATGACTTTGAGTCATTCTGTCTTGAATGAGGTCAAAACATTTTAGAGGAAAGAGAATATATTTGATTAATTCCTGATTTACAAAGATTGAACAAATATTTTTTCCATCAAAATAATCTTTTTAAACCTAATTTATCATCATAAAACTCTACCTTACTGAATTTCACAAACTAATTTTATATCACAAAAAAAATTTTATGCATTTATAGTATAATATAATTTTGAAATAAAAATACTGTTAGAGAGACATTTCCTTTGTCAAATAACATTATTGATGTAAGAAAAAATCTAAGCTCTCTAGAGGATTTGTTTTCTTTATTATTTAATATGAGATTTTTCAATATTAGCTTAAATTTGCAACTTCTAAGATAAAAAACATAAACAGCTTTAAAGAAGCTGTATTAGTCCATTTCTGTTGGTGATAACAGAATACCTGAAACTAGGTGATTTATAAAGAAATGAAATTTATTTCCTACAGTTTGGAGGCAGGGAAGTTCAAGACCCAGGGAACACATCTGGTGAGAGACTTGTTGGTAGTGACTCTCCACAGCAGTGCAGGGTGTCATGTAGCAAGAGATGGCACGAACGAGGGAGCTAACCTTCTCACCTTTTAAAGCCATTAGAACCACACCCATTACTCCATGAATGAAGCAATCCATTCACAATGGCACAATCCTCACAATCTTATAATCTTTTAAAGGATCTTTCAAATACCATAATTTGATTTCCCACCCTCTTAACACTGTTAGAGTAGTGGTCAAGTCTTCAATACATGAACTTTGGGGGGACACATTTAATCCACAGCAGAAACATTAAGACAGTAATTCCATTCATGACAGCTCCACACTCATAATCTAATCTCCTCCCAAAGGCCCCATCCTTTTATACTATCACATTGGGGATTAAGTTTCAACGTACAAATTTTGGGGGACAGAAACATTCAGGGTATAACAGTCTGTCATAGCACTAGGACAAATATGAAATAGATGTTGGTCAATAAATTGACTATACACTGTGGGTGCTGAACATATAAAGATTATGAGAGGGAGGTACACTTACAATGTGGATGAGCATAAAATCACACCTATGTAAGTTATAGAGAAACTTAGCTGGAAATGTGAATATGTTAATTTTACATTATATCATTAAATTAAGGATAATCAATCCTTAAAACAATATTTGACCTTAAAATTATTTTTTTTCCATTTCTTCACTAAATGTGGCCCAAAAGATTTGTCATGCATTGACTACTGTGCATCTTTAGTATGCAGATATGGCTTTATAATATTACAAGAAATGATGGATCTTTGGATAGCAGCTTATTTCACATCTTGAAACAAAAAATAAAATCAGCATTGATTTACATTATCTTAATAGATGGAATACTTTCAGCAATTTTAGGAAAAACGTTCAAAGAGCCAAGAATTTCCACTGGCCAAATTAAAGAGAAATCACAATCAACATAATGATTTTACCTAATGGAAATAAGTGTTGTGATTTTGACATTACAGATTAATAAAGACAAAATGCAGTAAGAATGAAAAAGAAGGTTGTGTGTAAACTAATATGCCTGTTATTACTGTTGTTTATCCTCTCTCTGGGAAAATGGAAAAGAGAAGATACCAAAAACTGTGATTAAACCAGATCATGCTAACATAGTAGATAGAAGAGGATAAGAGGATACAGCAGTACCAGAGGTTGCAAATAATAACCACATAGAGAGTTTTTCAATATTGATTGGTTGATGTGGATATTAAAAAAGATAACTACATAGATTTTACTCCTTGTCTCTGAGGAGCTATAAACAGATGAGAACAAAGCAAGTACAGACAGGACAACAGGCTATGCTGGACAACTAAGACTGAGACTGCATTCCTGTTTTTGTTTTGATTCTGCAAGAAGACTGCAACTATATAAACATACATGAATAAATATGTCCCTACCTATATGAAAGTATAAAAAAAAAATAACTGGCAATTTCAATCTGGGCAGCTATAAAATAATAATAATACAAATACATAGTAATAATGGTAATTATAATTTGAAGAAATTAAGATATAGAAAAGTAAATGCTAAATTTGTGGTATCTTATTAAATAAATTTTAAACAATGTTTACATATCAATATATTTATTTTTATATATGTATTTATTTAAAAATAAGCATTTTCTAAGATGTGGTTGGGGAGGAGGGGGAAAGGCAGACAGTGCTGACCCCAAGGCTGGCTACATTGCTGGTCTAGTTGTTGTTGGGGGTGTTGCGGGGGCTCTGAGGCCCTTGCCCCCATCTGAGGACACCAGGGGCTCTGGCTCCAGCTCTGGCCTGGCTGTGGTTGGTGGTGGGTGGAGCCAAGGACCATGGCCTACCACCTCAGGACCCTGGGGCTTCTGGCTCTGGATCCAGCTCCGGCCTGGTTACAGATAGTGGTGGGCAGGGCTAGGGCCCATGACCCTACACATCAGTTTAAATATTAACTGGAAAGTTTTTTGCTTTATTACTTATATACCTTGCATTAAATGTTTAGGGGAATATTGCATAAGCAATTTTGTAAAATGAATCAACTGAGTGTCAAACAAAATATAAGTAAGTGGGAGGAGGGGTATCCATTCTTGAATAAAAGTGACTTGGTATAAAACACTTAACTAATAATATGAAGGTTTTAAACCTTTAGCAAGGCTAACTAAGAAGAGAGAAGACCTAAATAACAAAAATTAGAAATAAAAATGGTGATATTACAACTGATACATCAGAAATACAAGGAATCATTACAGACTACTATAAACCACTATATGCCAACAAATTTGAAAATCTGGGGAAATGGATGAATATCTGGACACCCTCAAACTACCAAAACTGAGCCAAGAAGGTCCAGAAAATCTGAACAGACCATAATAATAAAAGAGATTGAAACTGTTATCAGAAGGATCCCAATGAGGAAAAGTCCAGGACTGGGCAGGTTCACTGCAGAGTTCTACCAAACCATTAAAGAGGAACTGATACCAGTTCTCTACAACTATTCCAAAAGACTGAAACAGAGGTCATTCTCCCAAACTCATTTGAGGAGGCATCACCCTGATACCAATGACAGACAAGGATAAATGAAAAATAGAAAACTATAGGCCAATATCCTTGATGAATATAGATGAAAAAATCTTCAATAAAATACTAGCTAACAGAATACAGCAAAACATATTTAAAATTATACACCATGATCAATTGGGATTTATCCCAGGGAAGCAAGGTTGGTTCTATACATGCAAATCAATAAATGTGATACATCACATCAATAAAAGCAAAGACAAAAACTGTGTGATCATCTCTATAGGTGCTGAAAAAGCATGACAAAATTCAACATTCATTCATGATAAAGACTCTCTACAAGTTAGGTATAGATGAAAAGTATCTCAACACAGTTAAAGCCATAGATGATAAGCCCACTGCCAATATCACCCTGAACAGAAACTAGACAAGGATGTCCACTCTCACCACTCCTATTCAACATAGTGTTGGAAGTACTAGACAGAACAATCAATCAGAGAAGAGAAGGAAATAAAGGGCATTCAGATTGGAAAAGATGAAGTCAAACTATACCTGTTTGTGGATATAGGATCCAATTGAACAGACTAAAACCTCTACAAAAAAATTCTTTGAGTTGATAAATGATTTCAGGAAAGTTGCAGGATACAAAATCAACACACAAAAATTGGTAGCACTTCAATACTAAAAAGAACTACAAACCACTGTTGAGAGAAATTAAGGAGGACACAAGAAGATGGAAAGATATCCCATGCTCTTGGATCAGAAGAATTAACATTGTGAAAATGTCCATATTACACAAAGTGATCTACAGATTCAATGCAATCCCCATCAAAATTCCAATTGCATTTTTCTCAGAAATGGAAAAAAAACTATCCAGACATTTATATGTAATAACAAAAAACCATGCATAGCCAAAGCAATCCTGAGCAAAATAAATAAATAAATAAATAAATAAATAAAGCTGGAAGCATAACACCACCTGACTTTAAACCATACTAGAAAGCTATAATAACCAAAACAGCATGGTACTATCATAAAAACAGACTCATGGATGAATGGAATAGAATAGAAAATCCAGAAATCAACCCATACACCTACAGCAATCTGATCTTTGATAAAGGCACCAAGTCTACACACTGGGGAAGAGACTGCCTCTTCAGCAAATGGTGCTTTGAAAACTGGATATTTATATGTAGGAGAATGAAACTAGACCTGTACTTCTCACCATATACCAAAATCAACACAAAATGGATTAGAGAATTAAAAATACATCCTGAAACAATAAAACTCCTTAAGGAAAACATATGGGAAACACTACAGGAAGTAGGAGTGGGTACAGAACTCATGATATGACCCCAAAAGCACAGGAAACCAAAGGAAAAATATACAAATGTGATTATATCAAACTAAAAAGATTCTGCACAGCAAAAGAAACAATCAACAGAGTGAAAAGACAACCAATAGAGTGGGAGAAAATATTTGAAAATTTTCATCTGACAAAGGATTTATATCCAGAAAATACAAGGAACTCAAACAACTTTATAGCAAAAAAAACCAATAACCCAATTAAAAAATGGGCAAAGGAGCTGAATAGTCATTTCTCAAAGGAGGATATATGAATGGCCAACAGACACATGAAAAAATGCTCAACACCACTCAGCATTCAGGAAATGCAAATTAAAACCACATTGAGATACCATATCACTCCAGTTAGGATGGCTAATATCCAAAATACTGACAATGATAAATGGTGGCAAGGTTATGGAGAAAAAGGAAACCTCATACACTCTTGGTGGGACTGCAAGTTGGTGCAGTCTTTATGGAAAATTGTATGGAGGTTCCTCAAACAATTTCAATAGATCTACCATATTAGCCAGCTATTCCACTGCTGGGTATATACCCAGAGGAATGGAAATCATCATGCTGAAGGGATACCTGTACTCCAATATTTATTGCAGCACTATTTACAATAGCCAAGTGTTGGAAACAGCCCAAATGTCCATCATCATATGAATGGGTAAGGAAACAGTGTTATATCTGTACAATGGAATACTACTCTGCTATAAAAAAGAACAAAGTGCTACCATTCGCAACAACATAGATGGACTTAGAGAAAAATATGTTAAATAAAACAAGTCAGGCACAGAAAGAGAAATACCACCTGTTCTCACTTATTTGTGGGAGCTAAAAATAAATACATAAAGAAATATACAAACAAATAAAGGGTGGGGGAGGAAGAAACAATAATCACAACAATTCCTTGAACTTGTTAAGACAAGTGAACAGATATGATGTCATGGCGCGGGTGGGGAGGTGGGGGGGGAAGTTGGAATGGGTAAAGGGACAAGAAAATCAACTACAATGTATGCTGAGAAGTTAAAATAAAATAAAATAAAATAAAAATAATATGAAGTTTTTCTATAATTTTAACAATCTTAAGAACAAGTTTAAAATGACAGTAAATGAATAGCCTGTATAGCCTAGCATTTTCCTGTTTGTAATTTTAAACCTTATATATAAAAGATTCTACCATATAAACTGCTTTGATCTGGAGGGAAATATCTAACTTTACAGCATTATGATAACAACATCTAACAAATAAATTTGTATTGGTCATGTTAATTTATGATACAAAGAGGCTATTACTTAGTAAAAATTCCCAGCCAAATTACCAAATTATAGCTATTTTGGTGAAATAGAACTTTCCACTTTTGAAACTTAAATTCTTTTTTTTTTCTTTAATTTCTTTTAATTTTTGTTGTTGGCTGGCCAATACAGGGATTGGACCCTGTACCTTGGTGTTGTCAGCACCATGATCTAACCAGCTGAGCTAACCAGACAGTCCCAAAGTTAAATTCTTAACTAAATTTTTCAATATTTTTTTTCTTTTTTAAAAGGAAGTAAAAGCAAAATTGAGAAACTAACATTAAAATAAATACATTGTATAGCACTAATAATATAAAGTCTGTTTCATTTAGTCAATTCTTTGACTTTGGCATCTCATAATCATGTTTTACATTTGAGACTGCTTTCCAAGAGGAATAGTCTACATGACTCCTCACATTTTATAACACTGTAAATATTAATAAAAAAATAATAGCAATAAAAGCATTAATATGTGCCTTTTCTCTTAAAAGATGACACATGATTTTACCAGTATTGAAAGGAAATCTTGTGCTTTTAACATAACCTTTACTACATCTTCTAAAAATTATGATATGTAAGAGTAATGTACCAAATAATGGTTACGGTACTATAGTCCAATCACTCTGCTCTGTGTTTAGAAAGTGTGAGGAAATGCCAAAATAAAAGGCTTTGTGAAAAATATTTCTAGAAGTTTCTAGAAAGTTTTTACAGAATGTGAATATCATTTGAACTGAAAGCACTTTGGAAGCCAATGTGCCTTCTTAAAATAGCAAGACTGACCTTGTTTTCTAGGACATATGCATGATATACCATCCTGAGATATCCAGTACCATGCAGACAGCAATGTTCCATTCTGTAAAAGGACCCCATTTTAATAAAGGAGAGTATATTAAAGGACAGTTTGAATTCATTTGCATACTGTATTCACATCTACTTGATGTGGGTTGTACTTAGCTTCAACTTGCACCAAGCCCTCTTTTGGAAAGAGGCAAATGGTGTTCGTTGCAGACAAAAGCCAGTTAGGAGACCCAACTTCTAGGCCAGCTCCACCATATATCAAGCCCCCAGATTTGGTAAATAAGTTACTCTTTGTGATACTCAGTTTTGTCATCTGAAAAATTATAGCAAGCCTAGATCATTGGTCTTCAATCTGTGCTTTGCAGAGCTCTAAAGGACTCAGAGTGATGATCTGGGGGCCCCCACGAGAGGAGGAGACACTGTGCTTTGATCTAATTTTTATATTGGGGATTGTCCAAAGATTTCTGAAGCTTGAAAAGAGTACAAACAGGTGAAAGTAACTGGATTAAATAGTCTCTCAGGTTTCTTCTAGCTCTCATCATCTCTGAAATGTATTTCCAATCTCAGTACAGTCATGTCATGATATTAAGAAGCCACAACCTGAATTTTGATTTACGGTGTCTGCTTAGGGACATGATGTGTTATCTGTGTTTTTAGTGAAAGCTTCCCAGTAAGGCCTTCAAAAACAGACCACCTGAGAGTTGAATACCTTTGACAGTGTCCATTTTTTAAAATTTAATTTTAAATAAAGGGATGTATTTCTCCATATGTCCTGTAATTATCCTCAAAGAAAACACATTACAACATATGCCACTTTAATTTGCCACTTCTGTTAGTCTCCAAAATTGTTTCAGATTAGCTTTGTTTGGAGTGATGAATTTTTGTTCCTAAAATATCCCATTGGGAAAGCCAGCTAAAACATGAGGACAATTTAAACTCTTTTTACAACTCACTAAATATGAAATTACAAATCTGAAAGCATTTGTTCATCTAGAGGATCAAAGTTCTTAGAAAAAAAGAATTGTGTAATATCCACATTTCTTACTATGTGAGATTATTGAAATATTTTCCTTTGGTGTTTGATATCTAGTACGTACCATTTTTAGAATACAGGTTATTTGTACTAACAGGTATGTCTTTTAAGTAGTTTATTATCATCAGACAAAAGTCCAGATATAGAAACTTTCTGAGAGTTTGCCTAAGGAAATTAAAAAGTTTAAAACAAACAAAAAAAGCAAGCTATAGAGGGAAGTTAATGTCTATTAAAATTAATGTGAATACTTTAATATTTTAAGAATAAAAATAATATTCAGAGTCTGAGAAAATTGAGTGTCTTTGGTAAATTAATTAGAGCCCCTGGAAGCTCTGAAAGTTCTTATTCAGTTCTTTTCCAAATAGACCCTTGATTGCTAAATTACATAATTAGAAGAAAGGCTAGTGAATGTTTAGGGGTCGGGGTACATCACACTGTGTAAATTATTCTTTATATTCATATGAACACATTTATATGTATAGTGTATGTATACACACTATATGTATACATATGCATATACATATATGTATATAGGTTTATTTATATGCATGTGTGTATGTGTTGGGAAAATAGAATAGTTTGGTCAGGGCCCTCCTCTCGGGTCCAGTTGGGTGTGGTTCAGCATTCTTTGTAAGCAAAGTGTGTGTGTGTGTGTGTGTGTGTGTGTGTGTGTGTGTGTGTGTGTGTGTGTGTGTGTGTGTGTGTGTGTAGTTAGTGAGCATGTGTATCAATGTATCTTTTTAGTTTTGTTGCTGTTCTTGTGTTCTTCAGGGAAGCAGGCAGGTGGGTGTCTACCTCGGGCATCTGCTCTATACAGCCATGCTTTTCAACCTATGGCTCCCAGGACCTTTGGCTGGTTACCTAGCTCATAGACCTGCATGAAGGGATCTGAGGACCCAGCCCAGCATATGAAGAGTTTGTGACACAGTCTGCGAACAGGCATGAGGGGTCTGTGGGCTCCAGACCCAGCCTTAGCTCGACAATTGGCCCACTCGGTGCAGGATTACCAGCAGGTATAAGAGCCCAACAACTAGCATAGTTGTGGTCGAGTAGCTTTACAATTGGTGTCATGAACAGGATTAAGAGCTAGACAATTGGCAGTGTGAGGATTCCAGGTTTTAGCCCTAGTGCCACAGTATAAGGGTGTGTGTGTGTGTGTGTGTGTGTGTGTGTGTGTGTGTGTGTGTGTGTGTGTGTGTGTGTGTGTGTGTGTGTGTGCGCGTGCGCGTATTTTTATATACTTTGTACATTTAAATCAAATTAAGTTGTAGTTTGTTATAGCTCTCTCCCCGGTCCCACTCTGAGTTTCTTGGAGCTGGATGGAAACCTTGCTTCCATTCACCCTGATAGCTTCCCACTCCAAGGAGGGCCTGAGTTCCTCCCTCTGTTTCTTTGCCTGGAGTCTTTCTCCAGCCCCCTGTTTATTTCCAGTTTTCCCTCAGGAGAATCCAGAAGTTCCAGGGATTTAGCATTGCCCAGACAGCCATTGACCATGTAAGGACAAGATTTCAAGGTACATTTTAAGGCAGTCATACTTGGTGACTCAGAACCTCTCAGTGTGACTGGGCCCAGGTGCTTGCGGTGGTAGCTGCTCATTAGTATACCCTTTATTAGCTCTTCTGCCTTTCCTCTCTCACTCTCCCTATTCCCTCACTTTTGCTTCCTGGGAACATCTCCCAAAAAACCTACCTGCATTCAGATCCTGTCTCGAGAACTCTTTTAGGGGAGCAAAACTTAAGAAATCAATTTTACTAAATTATCAACACACTTCTAAATGGTACTTTACATTTGTGTAACAGCCATTGCCTTATGCAAATATTATTTTAAGTGAAATCTAGGGAATTTCCTTTGTCTCAATTTTATAGAAATGCCAGAGGAATCTATAGCTGGAAACACATTAACAATTATTAAACACAATTTATTATCTATGTAACGAAACTAAGAACCAGAAAACTGAAATTTGCATGGTACTCAAGGGCAAATACTAATTAGTAATTGAACAAGAGTATGCAATTTTCTTTTTCAAAAGAAATTTGACCTTGACTCTGATTCTGTTTTAATTGTAGATATCCTGTTTTTATAGAAAATCAAACAAATATAAAGTATAGGAATAACTGTTTATTTTCCAAAAAGAAAATTCACTTAATATCACAATTTCTTTTACTGTTTAGTATGTAGTGCTGTCCATAATTTTAAGTTGTCCTTTTCAAAAGTTATTATTTAGTGTTTGGAAAACTGAGTAATAACATTCTTTTATCAATTGACTGCCCACTTTAACTTTTTTTCTTTCTATTATTTCTCAGTGTTTTTGAATAATAGTCTATCTAATGCTCCAAAATCTATCCTTGATAAACCCAACCACTTCCTTTAAGATATACATAAAGATAAACTTAATTCAGAGTATGTTTTCTGTCGGGTCCCCCGCTGGCCGACCCGAATAGCCCTAGCCACGTTCCTTTTGGTGGGCAAGTGAATGGGCCCAGATTCCTCTTTCCCTCCTGTCCCCTTTGGAAGGAGATGGGGGAAGAGAGCCGTGAAGAGAGGTAAGCACACCGCAGGCCCCAAACCAGCCTGGTTAAAGGACACTAAGACGTGGTGGGGGTTCTGTCAAGCAGTTCCATTTATTGTCACACAAGCACTTGCTTTTAAAGGCAAATGGGGAAGGGAGGTTTTTTTACATAATCTTATCAGCTTAAAGGTCAAGGGCATGCATCCTGTCTCAATGCCTAGCTATTGCAACCACACAGTGTTCACGAGCGCAGAAGCACATATTTGGCCAATAAGGGTTAAGGCAAGGTTCCCGCAGACACCCCCACCCTACTTCCTCCTGGCGCCGTCTTAGGCTGCCACATTAATACGCCCTTGTGGGCCTATAATGGCGCTGCTTGTAATGTCACTTAAGGTGGCATTAGTTTTTAAGGAAGGCCCAACAGTTTTCCAATCACTTTTAGGAGAAAAGAATATCTCCAGAGGCTTATTCTCAAAAATTAAATGTGTGTACAATAAAAAATGTTAATGAATCAAAGGTTGCCTGCTAATAATATTTGCCATTTATATAATTCCACCTTAGTACAAGTAGGGCAGGCTCCAATAAGAGGAAAACTTGAAACTACAGGAAAATTTTGCATCAAAAGGTTGGGTTAATAAAAAGAACAGAGTAACACACACACACACACACACACACACACACATACACATACACAACACTAGGTTGTTTGGCATCATAAAACTTTACGAACGTTCATATACAATGAATGTACAACATTATCTTTCTCCTGGTGGAATTGCTGGCATGTAAATGCATGTGTATATTTCAATTTATAAGAAATTGCAGGGGATTTTCCTAAGAGGTTGTACCATTTTACACTCCCACCAATATCCTTTGATGATTTTGTTTACTCCACATTTTTGACCACATTTGATGCAATCAGTCTTTATCACTTTAGTCATTCTGGTGTAGAGTAATATCTCTTTGTGGTTTTAATTTGCATATTGTCAAGAATATTATTACAGAGTACTTTGGGGTTGTAATTCTTTATATATCTTAGATAGCAATGCTTTGTTAAATAAATAACTTATGAATATTTTCTCCCAGACTATAGCTTGTCTATTCATTTTCCTCTTCTTGTTTTCTGTTAAGTAAATCTTAAACTTTCAATGAGAAAAATTTACCCACTGTTTGGAGACAATTTTCCATGGATCTGGCATTTTTGCATATCTTCTGAGCAAAAGGCATTGATAACTTTGTTCAATGAAGTTTGCAAACCTGCTTAAACAGCAGCAGATGGGTATAGATTTCCTTATATTCTAGGAGAATAAAAAAGCTTATGTTTCTCTCTCCCCTCCCCAGAGACATTTCTGGGTGAGAAAGAA
The DNA here is from genome assembly GCF_027409185.1 of Cynocephalus volans. Classification (NCBI taxonomy): domain Eukaryota; kingdom Metazoa; phylum Chordata; class Mammalia; order Dermoptera; family Cynocephalidae; genus Cynocephalus; species Cynocephalus volans. Next base: position 59,949,611 of record NC_084472.1, read on the forward strand.
AAAATCTCCTTCCAGATCTCCTGAGAGAAGATTTCTTTTCTGACTAGGATAATAAAGTTAATGTCTCTCTCCAGAGAGAAGGATGACGGGTTTGGCAACAGTTCATTATAAGATTGGGGGGTTGGCTAAGTGCAGTGGTCCTCAGCTATGACACAACTCCAAAGTAAAGTGTATTCTCTGTCCACCGGGAACCACCTCTATGTCAACTCCAGGAAACTTGGGGCATGAAGAGAACTGATGTGAACTCAAAATTTATGCTGCCTGCTCTGCTGAGAGTAATAAACTGTCTAAATCCATTTAGGCTCATTGTTTCCCTGATGACTGAATTTACAGAAATGTGGTGAATCAAACCAGTAGATTCAGTAGTCACTGCTGCTTAGGAACTGCTTGACATTATAACTTTTTTTCTGTTTCGGTTATTGCTTTCTGGGTCTACCTAAGAAACATTTGCTTACCCCCCAAACATGAAGGTATCTCCAGATATCACCAAATATATTTTTTGTTCACCCAGAAACTTTACGTTTTAGTATTGACATTGATAGTTTTAACCATTTAGAATTAAATTTTGTGTGTGTGATTTTAGCTAGGGTCAGGGTTTTTGTTTTTTAATTGAATACTCAATTTTGTTAGCAATATCTGTTGAAAAAATTTTCTTTCTACCTTTGAATAGTTTGGATACTTTCATTGAATTCTTCTTAGATTTTATTTATCTGAAAATGTCTTTATTTTCCCATTCCTTTGTGAAGGATATTTTCGCTGTATATAGAATTCCAGGGTGACAGTATTTCCTCATAGCACTTTAATGATATAATGTTGCTGTCTTCTAGCCTTCATTGTTTCTAATGAGAAGTTGGTGATAAACATATAATTGTTATACTTTATGCAATGTGTTAGTTTTCTCTAGTTACATTGAACAGTTTCTCTTTACCATTGATTTTCAACAGTTCCATTTCCTACATTGTTTCAATTTGTATTTTTTTTAGTATTTGTCTAGCACTGGGCTCACCTAATTAAATTTGTAAATTCTTGAACTTATAAATCTATGTCTTTCAACAACTGGAGGAAATTTTTAGCCATTACTTTTTCTTTTCTTTCTTCTGCCTCATATTAGCTTTTCCCTTTTTCTGGGACTTTGATATTAAACCAAAATCAATAAAGTTGTTTTATTTTTTCTTGAAAAATTTTTTTTTAATCTCTGTTTTTTAGATTGGATGATTTCAAGTTTACACATTCTTTCTTTATTCTATCATTTCCAACCTGCTGGTAAGCCTATTCACTTTCTCTTGTTGTTTCATATATTGTGATTTTCAGCTCTAGAACTTATATTTGACTCTTTATATGTGTTCTTAATTGTCAATATTTTTTTGAGGATATTTTCTTTTGTTTCCTGGAAATAAATATAATAGTTGCTCTAAAATTTTCACCTGTTGATTTCAGGTAGGGGTCTTATAAGTCTTAGTCTTAATTTATTGCCTTTAGTCAAGTATAGATTACATTTTTTTCTATTTCTTTACATACCTGGTAATTTTGAAAAGAATCCTGTATATTGTGAATGATACATTGGGGAGATTCCAGATTCTATTACATTCTCCTAAAATGTATAGAGTTTATTTATTTATTTATTTTTAAGTTTAACAGGGAATTGACTGAACTCATACTTCCAGCTATATCTCTCCTGTGGTGGAAAGCAGCTAAAATTGCTGTTCTGTTCTTCTGGTCTGAACTGGGCTCTTTGGACTCTACTCTGTACATGAATAAATTGAGAGGTTATCCAGAGATATGGGCAGATTTTATCTGCAGAATTTGAGGACATCCCTCTATATCTTTTTCCTTTCCCAGATATTTATTGTTATGTTTCAGCTAGTGTACCCTAAACTCTTTGTTCTGATTTTTATTGACAGTAAAGCTGTCAGTTTCTACCTAATTTAGGAAGCCATAAAAATTGGAAAATGACTCCTTATCTTCTTCTTGTTTTGAGTATTAGCTCTCTTCAAGTTTCCACCTGTGTTTTGGTTTATTTGTTCGTTTCTTAGTTTGTTTTACTCTCCTATGCCTTTAGAAAGTTGTTTTTTTTTAAAAAAATTGCAGTTATATTTATTATATCTGGGAAGGGTGGTTTGGTAAGAGCTGTCTCCTATTATTAGAAGTAGAATAACAATTGTATTTTGATTGACCAATGTTTATCATTATTACTTTTAGCTCATAATAAAGTCAACTAGCTGATTAAGATTTGATACTACTAAAGTCTTTGTTACCTCCACAGGAAGATGTTAATAAAACTTTCAAATAAATTTTGGCTTTCCTTGTTTTCCTTCTGTTGATTCACTTAACTCAAAATAGCCTACCGAGCATGTTTTTAACATTGCATATTTACTCATTCAGGTGAATTTTATTTAGCTCTTTTGAGGGGTTCTCCATGATCAAATACTTGAAACTATATATATTTTTTCCTGGCTGTACTAATTCTTGTAATGGGTTATATCAGTAATAAACTTTCGCTCCAACATCTTTCTTTGCAATTACCTGGCCTTTGGTCTATCATTTTTCTAGTTGTTTATAAGACCAGAATATTCTCCTCAATACTGATTTAATTAGCTATTTAGTTTACCAATTGCATTCACTAGTTCTTCAATCCTCCACCCCCATACAGTTCATATCAGGAAAGAGTTTATGTGAAACTTTTAATATCTTCTTAATTTTCAAAACAAAATAAAAACTCAGCCTTTCAACTTATTAATGTTTATCTCCTACCCAAGAAAACTCTTTTATATCCAATAATTCTAACCCTGGTTTAAGAGCTCCAGAAATGTACTTAAGGTAATCATTTATTTTCACGAGAGTTTTTAGGTATTATAAATTTAAGAATGCTTACAAAGCATGTAAGCTATAATTTGCTAACTCAGTGGCTTACATCCTATAAGATGTTCAATTTCTGATTATAAAAATTATAAAATAAATTAACAACTTTGTAATTTATAAAAACAAACCAAAAGCAATAACACTTGTTCAAACCACGAAAACTGATTATCTTCCAAGTTCTTTTATTTTCCAAAACATTTCCTTGAAGTTGTCATACATCAAAGTAAAAACAGATCATAAACACAAAAATAAAACAATTTCAAATTTTGATAACCGCCACAAATAACACTAGGAAGCAAAGAGAAACAAGATGGGGTGTTTTAGGCAGAATGGGCAGAGAAGGCCTAGTGAAGTATCTCAAGAACAATTTGTGATAAAAATTCATCTATTCAATGGAAAATCAGTGAATGAGGACTGGAGAGAGGGTTAACGGGAGCGAAATAATTCGAAACCACTCGTGGATGAGGATTTAATATAGAATTTTTGAAAATGTCTGAGTGTCTGGATGTCAGGAACAGAGGGTGAAAAAGAGGGAAGGAAGTAGAAATGAATTATATGGGTTGATTTTGAGTGAGGATAGGAGACAGACCATAACAGGATCTGCAGGCTAATATAAAAAATAGGATTTTATTATAAATGCAATGAAAAGCCTTTGAATGATTTTAAGTAGTGGTATGATGTAATGTGATCTCTATTTTTAGAGAAAGATCTGGCTTCTGAATGGACAAGAGAATGGTCCCAAGTAAAGTGGTACATTACCAAGCGAGTTCTTACAGTTTCAGTTATGTTTTTCTTCCCTCATCTGTGATCAGACATGCCCATCCATGTAGCCTGTACTGCAGAGAATCATAATTATTCCGCCAAGTCCTTAGCCACCAAATTTGTTGAATTAAGCTTTTATCTCAAAGGATTTGGTAACCACAGTAACACTGCATACAAGTATCAATTATCTGTGCTTCTCTCTAAATGCCCCACTTTGTATAGAATTAAGCCTGCACGAAACTATTTGAGAATCAAAACTCATGCTTTCCAATAGACTATTCTTTAAAATGTGCTATTTTCTATAGCATGAATGCCAAACAGGACTGGAGAGTTTGACTTAGTTTTAAATACATGTAATAGTTACCAGTGCTTTACAAGTATAATGCAGCACATAAATACTGTAACTCCAGTTCAGGCCTGACTTGTCTTATCTTTCCCGCACAGTGATGATAAACAATTTAGAGCTTCCTTTCTTAGACTGTGAAGTTTCTTTTATAGCCCAAAACTCTGCTCCAGAGTGTTGTTGTTAAGAAAAAAGAATTTTTTATTCTGACAACTGATATCCTTTGCATTTTCTACAAATGAGTGAAAGGAAGATATTGTGTAAAGGGATTTGATTTGTAACACAATAGCTGCCGTTCCTCAGCTAAAGTAGAAAGCGTGGAACAAATTTACATTAAATGTATGCTCTTCTGAAGAAAGAAATAAGCATTTGGATTTGAAATATGTCGAGCAACTATTTTTATGAAGGGAAAGTCGTTTTGTTCAGCTGTGACTTTAGTTCTAACTAACAAAGGTTGCCTCTAAGCATTCATTTTCTACTTCTAGGTATCTTGTTGGTTAAGCTTTAAATCTTCCACATTGTCCCTTTCTTCTCTAAGAGGTAGATTTCAGACAATGTTGGCTCTGCTGTTAAATTTTACAGCTCGGTGGTAATAAAATATCAAGGAAGCTATTTCATGGCCTTTTAGCAATGTAGATAGATAGATTCAGAACAGAGAAATGTACCTGGTCATGCAACACATCTAACATATGCCCTCATTTAATTGATGACAGATCTATTAGCTGCACAATACGGGCCTCAAAATGGATTTTATGCATCCATCCCAGCTACAATTTTTTTTTTTTTTTTGTCTGTCAATGAAACGTTTGAAAGATACTGAAAGGTTAAACCACTGGTGGTCATGGTTAATAGGAAATATTTGAAGAGCAGATGATGTGATAAACCACAAGTGCACAGCTTGAGTACCCTCTTGAGCCCCAGGAGATATAATAATAGACTTAAGCATAGCTGTGTCTCATTTACTAAAACACATGTTACCTTTCTTGCTTTCAAATAAAAAGGTTTCTGGTAGTGTGACTATGTCAATGGCAATAAAAGGCCACGATAAATATGAAGATGGTACTATAGTCTTACTCTCATTGCTCTTCTACTTGTTTGGGTGATTGTCAATGTCCCTGCAGTCCTTATACAGTATTTGTGATCAGCCCATGCAATATGGCTGGCTGGATATTTAAGGTCAGCTGCATAATTCACTATGAATAGCAATATACTCAAATAGCTCCCTCATAACAGTGAAGAAATTAAGTTGCTTTGGGCTGTAATAAATTGCAAAGGCAACTCAAATTACTTTAAAAATAAAAAAGAGGAAATATAATATTGATTCTATGTATGGACTTCTAGAGGTAGTCTCACCTCTACAGTTGACTTAATTAATGAAGGCTTCAAGCTCCATTTAATCACATTTCTCTCATTTCAGCCCTCAGTCTTCCTGGTCTTAACCTTAAGTGTGTCTGGTCTTAACCTCAGACCATCAAACCTGGCTACAGAAGTCCCAGATAGCCATGTCTGAATGACAGAGACTGTCTCTTCCTGTTGCTCTCATGACCAGTGAAGAAATAAGGTTAGGCCTGATTCTTGAACAAATCAGTGGTGAAGATCACGATGTTTCCATAATCAATTTTACATAATTAAAGCTCATCCTTTAATGGGTTTTGGAATATCTAACACAAAGTCAATGTCACCCCACCCCAGCCCCCAAAGTGGGGGTTTTTGATGCGGGTAAATGATATGCAATTATTAGGATATAGAGTTTTTATTGAGCATTGAGGAGAGCAGAGAAAATAAATTTCCCTCTTTTGTGTGATATTCTTTTTTGGTTTGGCCTTTTTTTATTTCATGTGGCAGTGTGATACATTGGTTTTCCTCCTGTTTTGGAGACTTCTTCTGCTACTGAATATGTAAGAAGGGCCTGTATGTTTTAGAAGCAGGCATGTAAACATGCCATCTTGCTTCTAGACTTATGGGATAAAAACCTCCCTAGAGTTTTCTTTTCTGGCTTTCTCCAACAGACACAGTCGTAAAATGCAGAGGAACAAAAACAGACTACATCCTAAAACACAGTTGCTTAAAAACAAAAACAAAAAAATTTAGCCTATTTTCTATGTAGGCCAAAGGAGAACTTGCAACTGATATACAATTCAACAAATATTTTCATTGCCAGAATAAAGCATAATGTATAATTTGGATCATACATAACTAATAATGGAGGAATTGCATTGATTATGGTGAACATATATGTGTACCCTTAATGAACTTGGTGCATTGGAAGGTGGGGAATCTGGGGTCCTAGCCTAATCACTCTCCCTCCTAAAACCATTGATTAGCCTATCTATGTTAGTATATAGGCAATATGGAGTTTCGTTTATACTGATCTACTTTAGGTTGTAAAATATAAAATGATATGCTCAATTTTCATTTGCCTTAATATACGGCAGCTTGTATTTGTGTGTTCATTTTTTAATGTTAAGATATAATCTAACCAGCTATTTTATAATTCTGAGCATTCAATGTGGCTGATCATGGATGACACCCACATTTTCGCTCGTTATTCTAGAACAAGAGAGATGAGTAACAAAACCTTGTCATTATAATTGGTTTTCCTTTGCTAGAAATTCATGAGTTTAAATATTATTTTGAACATTTTCAGTGTCAAGAATAAATGAGTCAGAACAGAGTGTAGTATTGAGTTTCCACTTAAACTCAATACTAGTTAAGTTCGCATGCTTAGAAATACAGTGTAATAAAAATTGGAGGAATTGACAAGAGATTTTTAAAAAATGAATAGAAAATAATAAATTATTATATTGAAAGCCTTGTTTTCTTTATCTGAAAATATTCCAGGTAGCCTTCTGTAGCTATAACATCCTACAAGTCAATGTTTGCAATCCCTACTTGATGATATTTGACCTACTATGAACTAAACCAAAGTGAGTCTCCAAAGGTCCCTGGTCCTTTGTGTGTAAATGTCTCATGTCCCAAATTATTTCCAACATATCATGATTCTCCTTTTTAATAATATTTCCTTAGAAATCACCTTTTAAATTTTGATAATTCATAAATATTAAGATGTGATTGATCATTAAGATTACTTCCTTAATCAGATAGGGACAAGAGAGTCTAAATCAATGCTGTCCAATAGAAAAATAAGGTGATCCACAAATGCAGGCCACATACAGAATTTTAAATTTTATAGTCACACTTTAAAAAGTAAAAAAGAAGCAGTTGTGATGAATTTTAATAAAATATTTTATTTAAGCCAATATAGAATTCAACACATAATTAACATTTTTTAAATTACTAATGGATATTTTTCATTCTTCTTTGGTACTGTCTTTAAATTCTGATGTGTTAAATTTACAGCCATCTAATTTGAGCCACATTTCAAGTTTTCATCAGGATGTTCTCACGTGTTTAGTGGCTACTGTACTGAACAGTGCATCTCTAATTAATAAAATCTTAATGCAGGTTATAGAATTATTGAGAAGTGGAGAATATATTGGTGTGGACATGTAACAAGCAGGCTTGTGTTGCCATAAATAATACCGTAGACTGGGTGGTTTAAACACCAAATATTTATTTCTACGTTACGGAGGCTCAAAATACAAGATGAAGGTACCAACATGGTCTGCGTCTGGTGAGGATTCTCTTCCTGAACTGTAGATGGTTAACTACTCACATGTCCTCACATGGCAAAGAGAGAGAGAACAAGCTCTCTGGTGTCTCTTCATAAAAGGACACCAATCTCATCATTAGAACCCTATCCCTATTAATTTATCTAAATCTATCTTTTGAAGATTTCACTTCCAAATGACATCACAACTGGGGGTTAGGACTTCAACATCTGAATTTGGAGGGAAGGAGAATGAACATTCAGTTGATAATGCTGTTGCTACGGTGTTATATAATTATAATTACTCCTCTGACGTATGAGTTTAAACTCATCTTGACCTTGCTATGCTTTTCTCTTGGCTTTTAGAAGTAAAGATTTTTCTTCTGAATTTTTGCTTTTGATTTTTAGGGTAAGTTTTTAAAAATATATTTGTAACTGCAGAATACAAAAAAAAAAGATGATTGGAAGAGTGAAGTAGAAACATATGCTCACTTAAAAAGTGTTAATGAGAAATTAAATACAAATTGGTGTACCTGGAAAATAGCACTATCCTCTTTGGTCTATTTATCTTCTTCAGTGCTTTTAAAGTAGAAACAGAGAAGTTATCTTAATTAGGAAATATTTTAATTAAGGAAAAATAGATCATTTGGGGAAAATTAGCTTACTGGTTTGTGATTTAGCTTTTCAAGCACACATTTCTGAGCTCCTGTGCTTACTAGCAATTTACTTTCTGTGGCTTACAAAACAGTTGAGATAAAACTGGTTCAACACCAGGATTTTATTTCACATTTTGTTCCCATGTATAGCTCTAGAACTCTAAACTCATACATAAATATTTAGAATATTTGATTCAGGCCTTTTTTTTTTTTTTTTTTTGCTTCACAAATAGTGAAGATCTGATAATATGGGTTGTTAAACAACTGCAAATGACAAAAATAACTGTTTTTGAATATATCCCTATTATTTCATAAATAAACATTAAAGGTTTTTATTGATATATTACACTTAAGGAAACTGAAGAAGAAATATTTGTTTAAGTTTAAACAAATAATTTATATTATTCTGGTGGTTAGTTCTCCTGGCTCCCAGTCTAGTGTTTCTTCATTGTAATACTGAACTTCCAGATAATTGAAATCCAATTATCTGTTAGCATTGGCATATTATCATTAAATTACATGCTAAGGCTTGGTGGTATAGGTGTGTGTATGAGGTGTAAGGCATGGTCCTCGGGTATCCCAGCACTTCATTTGCAGTGAGTGTGTACTTAGATCCCACTGCTAAACATGTGCTGGACAAATGGCTTCAACCTTTGTCTCCTGATATCCAAAGAGTTAGATGGAGGTTGGGGAGCAGGGGCAAAGTACGAGGAAGAAAATTTATGTTTCATAATCGTAGTAAGTTGTAGGGAAATCTCCAAATCTGTACAAGTACAGAAGTTTAATATTTTAGGGGCATTTGGGAAACACAGTCGTTCATATCAGAACAGAGATGCTGACTGATGACCTCAACTAACAGATCATTTTCCTCTCTTCTTTACTTATAAAATCACAGTCTTTGAAAAACACTCAAAATACTTGTACCAAAATAACTAATTATTCATCTACAGAAAGCATAGTAGTTTTCCAAAATTAATAAATTAATTCACGCAGATGACTTGGCTTTAAGGCAACAAATAAACTGAAAATATATAATTTTAATTATGCCAAGTTTCTTTACTTTGTGTTTTATTATTTTCATATATGTAATTTAAGAAATGAAAAAAATAAAAATTGTTATTTAACAAATGTATGAATAGATTTATACTTAGAACAATTTTCATTCTTTTTTTAAATAAAAAAATAAGTTGTTTTAAAAAAATGAATGATGCATTATAGTTTACATTAGATCAGTATCCAATTTAATCCACTGCCAGGAAAATATTTGGAATGTTTTATTTTTTAAAAAAGTACTATGGTATTTGAATTGAGTGTTTACAAAAAAGTGCATTTTCTATTATTTCTATTTTAATAAGGCAATGGGACTTATTGAGAATATTGGAGCTTTTCTTTCTTTCTTTCTTTCTTTCTTTCTTTCTTTCTTTCTTTCTTTCTTTCTTTCTTTCTTTCTTTCTTTCTTTCTTTTTTAATTTCCTAGGTTTTGGGAGTGGAGGATCAAAGGCAATCAAATAAAAACTGGTTGTTAAAATGAAATGAAAAATTTCATTAGGAAGATTAGTTCTTTAGGTAAGTCCATAGAACAAATTTCCAATCCTTGTCAGAATTAGTGTGGCCCTATAAAATTTAGGGACTTAATTAGTGCATTCCTTTCCGTATACTTATATTGAATTTATATTTACATTTTTGGGTGCTTGCTATGTATACCAGAGAGTTTACTTATGTTTTTCCATTTAATCTTTTCAAATAGCCACATTAATTTGGTGCTGGTGTTATTCTAATTTTACAGATCAGGAAACTGAAGCTCAGAGAAGAAAAGCTAATTTCCCAAGGTTACAGAGTTAGTATTTGTTAAGTGGGTATAACTCCAGTCCAAGCTCTTAAAATCCTTGCTAAATTTCCTCTCCACTTCTAAATTTTAATAATGATTGATTCTCTGGAAAATGTGTGTTGCTTATAACTAGAAAAAAATGAGTGTTGCTTTTAACCAGAAATTTATATTAGAATAAAGATGAATTTTGCCCATCCATTACCACATGTGAGAAAGCAACTTATTTAGAAATGAATTATTTGTGCCATATCCTTTGACATACTAAGGGTACCATAATTTTTTTCTCATTCATAGCAAACAGTGAAATGAAGGTATCATTGCCATGTTAAGTATGTTTTAATTAGACTTACATGAAAAACAAAAACAATAGAGCCTTTCAGAATATAGAGATATAACTCATGTTAGAATCACAGTAATTATTATGAGTGGTATGTTGTATTCGGAATGTTAAACTGATTTGTGAGAAGCAATATGACAAATAAAAATTTGACTCCTTTCCAACAGATATCTTGGCGACTCGACTTGCTGCACAGATAGATCTTTGCCAAATCTTTCTGTCCTCCTCCTGTTACTTCTGCAATAGCAACAACAACAAATATACTATTCTTCTGAAATACTTTTTAGAAATTGACGATTCCCAAATGAAAACATGTTTTATTGAGGAAGTACCTAGGTTTTCAAAGCAAGCAAAATTCAATTGAAAGTACCTGTTCATGAGGTTGTGTCACAGACAAAATGCAAAGGGTTTATGACTCTTTTCTGGGTGAACTGGCTATAGAACTTAAACTGACATCATTATTGGGGATGAAGGATGAGGCACTGTGTTTATGGTCAAATGAGAAGATAACACAGAATAAAATCAGAGCCTTTTTTATTTTTTAAAAAGCCTACAGATCTTTTTATTAAAATTTTCTCACATTTAAATAGGGAAATTAAACAGCAAATATTTTTTGAGCATTTCTTTGAGCAGAAGATATGAACCAGTTTCAGTGGCAGATGCTGAGATTACAAAATGAGTATGATACAGTCTAAATATTGGCATAGCTTAATCTTTGTAAAAGACAAGCGAATGCTGAGACCATCTCTTGTAGATAAGGCCATCTCTTGTAGATTGGACATCTGTGTTTGTGTGGTGAGCCAAGGACTTGCAAAGTTCCAGTTATGCTCAAATTATTTTCCTAATGAAATGTTCATCAATGAGACCATTCTTTTAAATATTGCCAGCATTTCCAAGGTGCCACCACTCCTTGGAACATGTGTGTGATCATTTTCTTCCCCCAGTAATTGAGGCCAATTCTTTCTTAAAGTCATGGAAAATCTCAGAGAAGGCTTATGAAGAGCTCAGAAAACAAAGTATGGGCAGTGAAGTTATGACAGCCTCAAATCTACTAGAGAGACAAGAATCTGAGTCCAAGACTAAGGCAAATGTTCCGATAAACTCTGTTAATTTGGGTATTATTCTGCAATGTTGCACCATAGAAGTAAAGTAAGCTGAAAACAGACACACACTATGATGGACTTTAAAATAAATCTGAATTAATCCCTTGAAACCAATTTACTTAGAGACATATGAAAATATAAAATTGATGGATGGATGGATAGATATACATGTATAAATAGACATATATGTGGGAAAGCAAATGCAGTAAAACTATCAATGGCAGAATCTAGATAGTAGAAGTGTGGTTATTTACTATTGATTTAGTTTCATTTGCTTTCTTTAAAGATTTTCAAATTAAAATGTTGTGAAAATGTAGACAAAATTAAGATTTTTGCAGAAAAAAATGTAATCTTTTGTTACCAGCACACATACACTAAAGAAATTATTAGAGAATGTAGACTCCTCTGAAGGAAAAGATGTATAAATGGAAGGTCAGAGATGCATGAAGAAATAATGAGCAAGAAAAACTTGAATATCAATAAGTATTGATTCTATAAAACAACAATCATAATGACATCTATGTCAAGTATATGCCATCATTTTTATATAAGATATATAATATTTAAAATGAAATTAATAATCCCAGTTAATTTTAAAATCAAATAATTTAAAAAAGAACCTGGGGTAAATTTTTTAAAAATCTATTAAAATAATAGAAAATGCAGTGAACCAATTTCCATCTATTATAAGAAAAAGTAGAATAAAAGGAGAAAAAAAGAAGGGGACAGGTTGTACAAATAGAAAGGATTTTAAAAATTGTTTACTTAGGAACTGTTGTCCAGGTAGCTCAGGTGGTTAGAGCATGGTGCTGAAACACCAAGGTCCAGGGTTCAAAACAAAACAAAATTTTATATTTATTCTGTGTTTTGGAAGCTGGCCAATAATGGGATCTGAACTCGTGAACTTGGTGTTATAAGGTTGCGCTCTAACCAACTGAGGTAACTGCCAGCCTCCAAAACTGTATACTTAAATGTAAATGTACTGCATGTTCAAACTGAAAACAGATTGCAAAACTATATAAAATTGTCCCCAACTGTTTGTTATTTACAAGGAAAATGTCTAAAATATAAAGATACACAAATAAAATGATACATAAAAGAAAAATGAATAAAAAAAGATAAGTCATGCAATGGTATATAATCTTCTGGGATTAAATTTTCTTCCTTAGTAAATTCCCAATAGACTTATCTAGGTTATTCTAAATATCAATAGGGCAATTGCTTTTTACTGCTGAGTAGAATTTCATGGTATGGACTACCACAGTGAGTTTAACCAATCACCATCAAAGGATATCTGAGTTATTTCCAAATTTTGACTGTCATGAATAAAACTACTATAAATTTTGTGTGAAAAAAATTAATATCATACAAAATAAACTTCAGGGAACACTTATTCTATTTTATGGAATGATGTGTTGCCCAATTCTAGAATCATAATAAAGCCAATTGAGATCTTTAACTAAATTTGTTGTAATTATGTTCTTTGATATTTCTGGCAACAGACAAAGGGACCAAAAGGAGACTACTGAAGACCCCAAGACCCCTTGAAGAATGCAGAAGGAACCACTAAGCCCCTCTTTGTGGGAACCACCGTGTTTCTCAGGGAGACCCAAGAATTGTGAATAAGCCCCTCTCAGGTCTGAGCTCTGCTTTCTTTGCATTTGAACTCCCTGATCTCTTCAGCTTTTTGGAGTACCACGGGTTAGTTTGCACTGTGAGAGAGCATTTGACCTTGTGGTATCAAAGGTTAGCTTGTGATGTGGCAAGGCACATGACTTTTGGTTTGCAGTGGCTGACAAATCACTGGCAAGAAGGGCTGCAGCTTTAAAAGTAACTGACATCAGTTGCAGTAAGTGGCTATTACTGCACGGGTTGGGAACTCAGAACTCAAGTCTTCAGATTCACAGGTAAGTGGATTCCTTTTTTATATTGCAAATTAGATAAGGGAGGGCTCAGGTATCTGACAGGTTGAGACAGACAGTGGAAAACCATTGGTTAATTTGGTCAAAGAGATCTCAGAGCCAAGGCCCTCTCAGCTCCAACATAAAAATAGGATCCTAATTTCTAAAGATCTGAGTACTCTGCCCTCCTGTTTGCCTGCCTTTTTTGTGTGTGAGAAATATGGCCCTAGAAGCAGCAAATATTTACAAAAGTGGCAAAATCTTACTAAAATAATTCAGAATTACAATAGTCTTTACGTGGAACATTCCAAAGATTGATTTCTTCCCTCCCATGAGCAGCTATGTGCTTTCCTGATTGTCTGATTCTTTGTCCTGAGATCTTGGCTTGACTTTCTGTCTGTCAAATGCTTATACGGGCTGTGTGTGCAAAAAAACCCGAAAAAGACCAAAAAACCCCAGCCAACCCCCCCCCCCCCCAAAAAACCCACAAAACAAAAATAATACCCAAAGTTCAGGGGAGCTCCAAGAACATGGCCAGACCAAAATACAGGTTGTTCCCCATTTGCAGCTAGTGTAAAATGGCTGGACAGAAATGTGAATTGTACCATTTGTGGCTAGATAAACTGTTGTCAGCTCTCAAGGCTTTAAGGCTTTCTTTTGAATGTTTTTAGGAATGATTCTGGGTCTTGGAGGAGGAATGGCGCATTTTAAAATAAGGGCACTTGAATTATGCCCATCCAGAAGCTTCAAAATTTTGTATTACCTTTTTAAAAGACTGTTAATAGAAGACCAAATACAAAACTTAAGCTAGCAATTGATGAGAAAATTAAATCTGCCATCCTTTTTGATTAAGTTACTATCCTAACCTGAAGCCAAAAGGTTAGGCCTTTCCAGGTCAAGTGGGCGTGGGAAATGCTTTTTTTCACTGTTTGTTATAGGTCTCCACACTGAAATAAGTAGTCTAATTAAGAAATAAGCCTAAATACAACTTTCTGTCTTCTAGTTGGCTGTTTGGAAAGTCTTTATAAAAAAAATTTACATCTATAAGAGGAATCTTTATTTGTAAAGGTGTCTCCGTCCCATCACTTAAACCACCGGAAATTTTTGCAATGGGGAAGACATTAAAGTTTACATAACAAACGTTGCTTTTGCTTAAATTGCTTTTTTCTGTAAATTGTCTTTATTGGGCCTTTACATAAGCCTTTCTTTGTTTGGGCAAATTATTTATCTTGTTTCATCTGGGAGTCATGGCTCTGGAAGTGCAAATTTTAGGGTGCCCAGCTAACAATTGTGAGGGCAATCGAATGAGTAATCAGAAGATTGATAGTTTAAAAGCAGAGAAAATTATTTAAAAACTGGCAAATGAAAAATCTTAATGCAAGCTATAAGCTGTAAGATTAGCTTCAGTCTGTGTGTCTGTTTGTCTACGTGTATGATGTGTATGTGATATTTCTCTACCAAAATAAATAAAAGGGCTCTAATTAATTGTCTTAAAATAAAGTATGCACTTTAATCAAATATTTTATCAATAAAAAAGAACCTAACTCAAATGCCTGTTATTTTATGTGACTTAGGTAAATCTTAGGTAAATAAGACTAGCTTAATATTGTTGAGTTAATGAAAAGAGCTGTGTCTTATGACAAGCAGAACACCTGTGTATGTAACTTTGGGGTTCTTGCTTAGGTGGCAACTGCCTGACATTTGCATGCTATAAAATTGGTCAACAGGGAAATAATCTGAGGTGATAGTTTTGCTCAATGTCTCATAGAATTTTCATGAATAGTTCAAGCATAGTAGTTAAAAATAAGTAAATTAGGCATTAGTGTTTATAAACAACCTCCTCATGGTTTTATCTTTTTATTTTTATTTTTTAAAATATTTTATTTTACTTCTCAATATATATTGTAGTTGATTTTCATGCCCTTTTACCTGTTCCTCTACACCCCTCCCGGCCCTCCCATTATATCTGTTCACTTGACTTAAACAGTTCAAGGAATTTTTGTGGTTATTCTGTCTTCTTCCCCCCAGCTTGATTTGTTTGTGTTTTTATTTATTTATTTATTTATTTTTAGCTCCCACAAATCAGTGAGAACATCTGGTATTTCTCTTTCTGTGCCTGACTTGTTTCATTTAATATAACTTTCTCTAAGTCCATCCATGTTGTTTTGAATGGTAGCAATTTGTTCTCTTTTTATAACAGAGTAGTATTCCATTGTGTAGATATACCACAGTTTCCTTATCCACTCATATGATGATGGACATTTGGGCTGTTTCCAACTCTTGGCTATCGTAAATAGAGCTGCAATAAACATTGAAGTACACGTATCCCTTCAACATGATGATTTCCATTCCTCTAGGTATATTCCCAACAGTGGAATAGCTGGGTCATATGGTAGGTCTATCTATAATAGTTTGAGGAACCTCCATACCATTTTCCATAAAGGCTGCTCCAGTTTGCAGCCCCACCAGCAGTGTATGAGAGTTCCTTTTTCTCCACAACCTATCCATCAATCATAATTCTTAGTCTTTTAATGTTAGACATCCGAACTGGAGTGAAATGTTACCTCAAAGTGGTCTTGCTTTGCATTTCCCAGATGCTGAGTGAGGTTGAGCATTTTTTTATATGTCTGTTGGCCATTTATATATCTTCCTTTGAGAAATGCCTATTCAGCTTCTTTGCCAATTATTTTATTGGGTTATTTGGGTCTTTTTGCTTTAAAGTTGTTTGAGTTCCTCATATGTTCTGGATATTAATCCTTTGTCAGATGTATATTTTGCAAATATTTTCTCCCCCTCCATTGGTTGTCTTTTTACTCTGTTGATTGTTTTTTGTTTTTTGTTTTTTGTTTTTTTTGCTGTGCAGAAGATTTTTAGTTTGATATAATCCCATTTGTTTATTTTTCCTGTAGTTGCCTGTGCTTTTTTGTGTCCTATTCATGAAGTCTGTACCCTCTCCTACTTCCTGGAATGTTTCCCCTATGTTTTCCTTAAGGAGTTTTATTGTTTGGGGATGTATATTTAATTATTTAATCCATTTTGAGTTGATTTTGGTATATGGTGAAAGGTACAGGTCTAGTTTCATTCTCCTACATATGAGTGTCCAATTTTCCCAGCACCACTTGTTGAAAAGGCAGTCTCTTCCCCAGTATGTAGATTTGCTGCCTTTATCAAATTTCAGATGGCTGTAGGCATATGGATTGATTTCTGTGTTCTCTATTCTGTTCCATTGATCCATGTGTCTATATTTATGCCAGTACCATGCTGTTTTGGTTATTATAACTTTGTAATATAGTTTAAAGTCAGGTAGTGTTTTGCCTCCAGCTTTTTTTTTTTTTTGCTCAGGATTGCTATGGCTATGCATGGTCTTTTGTTGTTCCATATAAATGTCTGGATAGCTTTTTCTATCTCAGAGAAATATGTCATTGGAATTTTGATGGGGATTGCATTGAATCTGTAGATCACTGTGTAATATGGACATTTTAAAATGTTAATTCTTCCAATCCAAGAGCATGGGATATCTTTCCATCTTCTTGTGTCTTCTTTAATTTCTCTCAACAGTGGTTTGTAGTTCTCTTCATAGAGTTTTTTCACATTCTTAGTCAGCTTTATTCATAAGTATTTTATATTTTTGGTGGCTACTGTAAATGGGCTTGTTTTCATGAATTCTTTTTCTTTATGTTCACTGTTGGAGTATAGAAATGCTACTGATTTTTGTGTATTGATTTTGTATACTGCAACTTTGTTGAAATCATTTATCAACTCTAAGAGTATTTTTTATAGAGGCTTTAGGCTGTTCGATATATAGGATCATATCATCCACAAAAAAGGACAGCTTGACTTCATCCTTTCCAATCTGTATGCCCTTTATTTCCTTCTCTTCTCTGATTGCTCTTGCTAATATTTTCAACCCTATGTTGAATAGGAGTGGTGAGAGTGGGCATCCTTGTCTAGTTCCTGTTTTTAAGGAAAAAGCTGATAGCTTATCATTCTGTTCAGGATGATATTGGCAATGGGCTTATCGTATATGGCTTTAATTATGTTGAAATTCTTTTCATCTATACCTAACTTGTAGAAAGCCTTTACCATAAAAGAATGTTGAACTTTTTCGAATGCTTTTTCATTATCTCTAATAGAGATGATCATATGGTTTTGGTTTTTGCTTTTATTGATGTGGTGTATCACATTTACTGGTTTGTGTATATTGAACCAACCTTTCATCTCTGTGAAGAATTCCACTTGATCATGGTGTATAATTTTGTGTATGTGTTGCTGTATTCTGCTAGCTAGTATTTTATTGAGGATTTTTGCATCTATATTCATCAAGGATATTGGCCTGTAGTTTTCTATTTTTGATGCATCTCTGTCTGGTTTTGGTATCAGGGTGATGTTTGCCTCATAGAATGAGTTTGGGAGAATGGCCTCTTTTTCAATCTTTTGGAACAGTTTGTAGAGAATTGATATCAGTTTTTCTTGGAAGGTTTGGTAGAACTCTGCAGTGAACCTGTTCCAGTCCTGTGCTTTTCTTTGTTGGGAGCCTTCTGCTAGCAGCTTCAACCTCTTTTATTGTCATTGGTCTGTTCAGATAGTCTGTATCTTCTTGGCTCAGTTTGTATGCATCCAGAAATGTATCGAATTCCTCCAGATTTTCAAATTTGTTGGCATACAGTTGTTTATAGTAGTCTCTAATGATTCTTTGTATTTCTGAGGTGTCAGTTTTAATATCAACTTTTTCATTTCTAATTTTTTTATTTGTCTCTTCTTTCTTCTTAGTTAATCTTGCTAAAGGTTTGTTGATTTTATTTATCTTTTCAAAAAACCAACTTTTTGTTTAATTGATCTTTTGTATTGTTTTTTGGGGTTTCTATCTCATTTAATTCTGCTCTGCTTTCATCTACTAACTTAAGGTTTGGATTGTTCTTGTTTTTCTAGATCTTGAAGGTGAAGTGTTAAGTTGTTTATTTGCCATCTTTCCATTCTTCTGAAGTATTTAATGTGATAAACTTCCCCCTTAATACTGCTTTTGCACATCCCACACGTTTTGGTATGATGTGCCATTATTTTCATCAGTTTCAAGAAATTTTTTGCTTTCCTGTTCAATTTTTTCTTGGGCCCATATGTCATTAAGTAGAATGTTGTTTAATTTCCATGTGTTTGTATAGTTTCCAGAGTTTTGTTTATTATTGATTTCTAATTTTAACCCGTTTGGATCAGAAAAAATACATGGAATAATTCCAGTTTTTTTTAATTTGTTGTGACTTGATTTGTGACCTAACATGTGGTCTATCCTGGAGAATATTCCATGTGCTGATGAGAAGAATGAATATTCTGAGGTTGTTGGATGGAATGTTCTGTAAATATCTGCCAAGTCATATTGGTCTAAAGTATTGTTTAGATCTTGTGTTTCTCTGTTGATTTTTTGCCTAGACGATCTGTCCAAAGATGAGAGTGGGGTATTCAGGTCCCCTACTATTATGGTGTTAGTGTCTGTCACTTTCATTAGATCTAATAGTGTTTGCTGTGTAAATCTGGCTGCTCCAACATTGGGTGCATATATATTTATGATTGTTATGTCTTCTTGATGGATTGATCCTTTTATCATTATATAGTGGCCTTCTTTATCTCTTTTTATGGTTTTTGCTTTAAAGTCTATTTTATCTGATATAAGAATAGCTACTCCAGCTCATTTTTCATTTCTATTCACATGACATATCTTTTTCCATCCTTTCACTCTTAGTCTATGTATGTCTTTACAGGTCAAGTGAGTCTCTTGAAGACAGCATATTGTTGGGTCCATTTTTTTAATTCAGTTAGTCAATCTGTTTCTTTCGAATGGGGAATTTAGTCCCTTTACATTTAGAGTTATTACTGAAAGGTGTTGACTTACACCTAGCATTTTACTGATTTTTGTTTAGATGTCTTAAGTATCTTTTGCTCCTTTTTCCTCATGGTTTTAAGAAGTCTTTTTGATAACCTGAAATTTTGAGGTGTAATTAAGTAATATATATTCATTAAATATCTGGGTCATTTAAAATACTAAAACATAAATAAGCATAAGTTTAAAGTTTATATACATTAGCATTTTGTTTTTATATAGTATTGAAAAGCTACAAATATTTGCATCTGTTAGTAAGCATGAAAAAAATTGTTCTATGACAAAGCACATGTTTCTAGAAATTACGAAATGTAGATGCATAAAATTTTGGTGTGACAAAAGTTCAAAGTAGATTACTTCCTCGGTTTTCACAAATTTAAGGTTACTGAGAGTTAAAAATGCTAATTAATATATGTAATTATAACTTCTAAAAGTAGGAAAACAATTCTGCATATAAAGTGTTGTTAAAAAGGAGCAATGTTGTTTACTTTCAAAGATTATTAAAGGTTGTTTCAAAAAGTAAATAAAATAGAAACAAAATAGAATGGAAGCAGTACGTAGGAGATAGAAATATAAAGAAAGACAAAATATAGGACAAAACAGAAGGTCTAAACATGTTGTAGAAATGTCTGAATAGTAATGGTTTGTAAAGGGTAAGTATATGAAAGGAATTTTTTGTGTTGAAGTTGGCTAAAATTAGAAGGAAAGTATTTATAGGTTTTTATAAAAATTGAGCATTAATATCAAAAGTGCACTAATGCAAGACTAGAGTTTGTTCCCCTATGTTGGAAGAACAGGGTTTTCTGAAAGCGCTGAACTGCTCTTAAAAAATTGTGAGGGTTTTTTTTTTTTTTTTTTAATATTTTAGGTGACTGGCCTGGGAAAAGAGTCCATGTTTTGTCAAGACAATTTCTTATGCTTTGTGCCTTTGAAATCTGTGCCTTTGAAATCTTTTGTCACTTCGGTTTTATTTCATAATGATTTACGATCTCATTTAATTAAGTGTTTTAAACCTTTTGTTATTTGATAAACTTCCCAAAATCAAATTCTAAAAATTAAGTTTTTTGACTTGAACTAACTTTGAGGTGTTTCAAGGACACTGGAACTTTTCAAACAATGTATAAAAGAGAGATATTAAAACTAATTGGACTTACCTAATATGTTCAATTATATGGGAAGCATTGTCAAAACAGGAAATGATGTTTGACCTTCTTTGTGTTATATAGACATGTTATTAATATGTGTTTCAAAATTATGAACGGTTCCCAGAAATCTGTGTCTTGGTATAAATGTTATCAGTCATAATTTTGATTATTTTAAATTTTTGTATGCCACAGAAATAACTAAATTTTCTTGTCAGTTGTGTAACTTTCATCAGATCATTTTGGCTGTTTTAAGTCTTGATGTCCACTTTTACTTGTTTTACTTTTGTTGGAGTGAGCAGGAGTGAAGCCATGTTGGTACCTAAACCACATGGGCTATACATAAATTTTAAAAGGATGCAGTTTTTTTCTTGGCATGCATTTCTCTGAGTTCCTTCTTTTCTCTAGTTATTTAATATTTTGAATCTTGGTTATGGGGCAAGATGACATTATTTACATAAAAATGTAAAGTTGTTTATCAGCCAGCCTGAAGCTGCAGTCTTGCATGACATAACAGTGATAACAGCAAGGATGGGAGCAGAAACCAGATGGAGCCTTGGCAAGAATTTGCACCTGGCCCCTTGCATGTCCCCCTCCTTCTAGCTTTTCATTTCCCATGTTCCATTCCCTCAACTCCCTCTTTAAAAACCCCTCAGTAAATCTGAGTCTTTGGGATGGCCTTAGCCTGGCCATTCTCCGTCAGGTTTACCAGAGAGATAGATGGGTCAGCCTAACCTCTCTCCTCAGGTCACCGGTATTCCTGAATGAAAGCTGACTTCCATTTTTATCAACATTCTACTTTTGAGCAGTTTGTTTTTGAAAGGGGTAGGCCGCTACATCTGTGCCCTGTAACACACAAGATGCCTTTTCTCAAAGTTCTTTGCAAGCAGTTATAGTTTTAAAGTGTTATGTCTTTGAGGAAGTTCATGGAAAGAATGAAAAGAACTCTAACAGTTACATGTTCCTAATAACTGAGTTCATACCATTGCCCGTTGCACTGAAATTCTAAAATTCTAATGAAGGAACTGATGGGTTTATGAAACTGCTAACCAAGTTCAAACAGAGCAAAATTTAATTACATAAAACTGAGTGAACTGATGAAGAATTATGGGTTTTTACAGTTTTTTTATTTTGAAACACTGCTGGTTCTTTTAATGTTTTGTTTACCAGATTTAAAAAAAAATTTTGTGCTATAGCAGTTTGGTAAAGCATGCTTTCATAAACAGAAATGGAAACATTTGCTTTTCCTTTCTACCTGATCCCTCCAGAATTTGGAAACTATTTGTTAATATTCTTATTTATATGGCAATATTGTTATTTAAATAAGTTCTATAAGAATCTGTTCTCTTTAACAGGATACAATTGGAAACCTTGGCTGTATTACCTAGGAATGTCATATTTGAAAATATGCATACAATGCCTGGCTGCAAGAGTTCCAAACACTTACAGTGAGTGTATAAAAAATTCTCACTTCCTAGAATGCCCAGGAACCTTAAAATACATGAAATACAGCAGGCAAAGTCTGTCTGCCTTGGTTTAGCTTCTTTGCATTGAAATTTTAAAAAGTCTAATCTGATATCTCCTGTCAAAATTTTGAACAAAACAAATTCAAAAGGAGCCTATGTGGTTGTGCATTTATGTAAATAACCAGCAAATTGGTTTTGCCATGATTATCTCTGGTAGAAATGGGGGCAACTACAGAGAGAAAAACTTATATTTCAAAGGCAAACTATAGTACACCTGTTATTAGATTGTAGCCCAGTTTACTGTTTTTGAATTCAATCATCTACCTGTAGACTAGAGTGGATTTAGAATTTTTCTAGTTTTCTCGAATACCTGTCTATAACTCTCTAAGAACAAGAACTGCTCTGTTTTTGAAGACCTATAAACTGAAGCTTGACAACTTGGTGTAATTTTTAAGGGACAAGTTTCGTGTCTGTGTGGGCCACACCAAGAGTTCACCAAAACACCTGATACCATAACCAGAGACATTCAAACTGCAAAGCAGGATGGAAGTTGCTGACTTTGGGTTGTAGACAGCTTTCTTTCTCAAGATAGTCAGAATAATACTTCCTATTAAAAGGAGACTCTTACCCCTCTTAATTTTTCCTTCCTTATGCCTTTCTCTTTCACTTGAAAGGATGATGCTGTTAGTTAAAATTTCAAAGTAAGTAGCTTCTGTGGGTAACTTGCAAATTTTGACTCCCTGCTTCAACCTAGTCCTGGGATGCTAGGTTACCTACTAACTGAGCAGGTAGCTAACACTTCTTGCTGCACATGAATAAATACATCGGGTATTGTAGAGACTCAGTTACAAAAATCTGATGAACAGTCTACTTGGTTAAAATGGGTAGACTCCTCATCTGATTCGTTCTTTGATCTGTTCAATTTTAGTTGGTTGGGTTCATGGGGACCCTGGCGAAGGAGGATAGTCCATACTCTTGATATTATAACAATAGTAACCTTCTTGATGCACTGTATTCTCTCAAAAGGTTTTAATGTTTTTGTGCCCATTCATCAGTTGTTAAATGAGCTCTTGTCAAATGGTCCAACCAACCAAAGCACAAAGAAATGCATTCATGATGAGAACACAATCTATGAACGGCATGCGGAGACCAGGAACCTAGAATGATGGTATCTGAGAATGGCACTAATACCATTACTTTTGGTCACACTCTCACCTAGGTGACAGCCTGGCCAAAAGGGAGGATTGTTAAATAAAAGTTATAGAAGGCCATTGTTTTAGACTAAGTTCCTGCTCTAGGTCCCAAAAGAGCAGACAAAAAGTCAAAATGAAGTCACTTCTTTTATGTTCCATGTCATTTAGGCTGTGGTCTGAACTTCTGAGAAGTCAGGAGAAAGGTAATAGCCAATCTCCCTGAAGAGTAATCATCAGTAGGTATGATAATGAACTTCCCTCTGCTTTAATCCTTACACAAAAGAGATAGCTTGAAGTAATCTGTTATTTTTTTATTGCTCTGTCATCCTGTCCCCACCTTGCAAGGAAAGTAACTTTTTCTTTTTCTTGTTTTCTAAATCTTTTTATTTTTATTATTATGAATGTTCATGAGATACAAAGCTAATTTTCCCCCTCATGCCCATGATGTGAGGGCCAGATTCATACCGGCAGCATACCCATTACCAGAAATTACTTTTTCACCCCATGTCCCCATCCAATTATCCCCCAACCTCCCTCCTCCTCCCCTCTTCCCCCCCCCACTCCACTTTGTAGCCCTGGGAATGTTCCCTCCCTCTGTAAGACCAATGCACTACTGTGGTCTGTCTTTCCTTCCTTCTTTCTCTCTTAGCTCCCACATATGAGTGAGCACATGTGGTATTTATCCCTCTGTGCTTTGCTTATTTCACTCAACATCATTGGAATGACCAATCCACTGTTTGATCTTTGTTTCTGCTTTCTTCAGCCTTTTTCTGTCTATAAAACCAGTTTTCTCTGCTTGGCACAATGGAAAACTCATTGTATTATATGGAATAATGTGTTGCCCAATTCTAGAATTGCAATAAAACCAGTTGAGATCTTTAAAAAAAAAAATAGACTTCAAGGCAGAAAGCATTACCAGAGATAGATGGACATTTTACAATGCTAAAGCAGGGCCAACTCCGTGGCTCACTCGGGAGAGTGCAGCGCTGGGAGCGCAGTGCACCGGGGGTTCGGATCCTATATAGGGATGGCCAGTTTGCTAACTGGCTGAGCGCGGTCACAAAAAAGGAGAAAAATAACAATAAATAAATAAATAAATACAATGCTAAAGCATTTACTTAATAAATTATACAGTTTCACAATTGCACAACAAAACCTGACATAAACAATGGAAAACCAAACAAAACAATAGTTACAATCAAATAATTTATCCCAACTTTCCCAGTAACTCATGAACAAGCACCAAAATCGGTAAGAAAAAAAGATTTGGATATCATGATTAGTACACTTGACTAATGGTGAAGCTATTTCACTCCCCAAACTTTAGAATATACACTCTTTTCAAGCACATACTGAACATTTATGAAAATTGACCGTATTCTGTGCCATACAGAAAGTCTTAACAAAATCCCGGCACTGGAAATCATACATAAAATCTCTGGCTGAAAATCAATTAAGATAAAAATTAATAAAAATGATAACCAGAAAATTCATATGTTGGGATACTAGGTAATGCGCTTGTAAATAACTCATAGGTCAAATAAGAAATCACAATTTCAAAAAAAAATACTTTAATTAACTGAAAAATCATGAAAATAAGAAATATGCATTGTTTTATTGCTTCAATTGGCTGGAGGTTATTTGGATGTTTTGTTTCTTACAAACCATTGAGCTATAGATGTGTTGTATGATTTTCTGTACCTGGACTATATTTTTACAATAAAATGCTTAAAGAAAAATATAGTACTCTATTCCTTCCCTGGCCACAGAAAGTAAGACAAGGGAATTAAAAACATGCATGAGGCAAAATGATGATACCAGGTGATAAAGCAACAGAGTAGTGTTGAAAATTATATCTTTCTTTGTTTCATAATTTTACCTATGCTTAAAGGATATCTACCTTCATGTTCTAGTTTCCTGTAAAATTATGGAACACCATCTTTTTATGTCACACACACACATCGATAACAGATAGATGGTGGTTAAACCACGGACTCCGGGGTCAGCTTCACTTTCCAGCTTCACCAAACATACTTCGGTAACTTTAGAGAAATAAACAATCTCTCTGTCCCTCAGCTTCCTTTTCTGGAAAATAAGAATAATATAAAAATAATAATCACCTCACAGGATCCTTATGCAAAGCAAGTTTAGCTTTAAGGAAACAAGTACCAGACGTGCATCTCACATCTAGCTTGCAGGAATTCAGGTTTGGAAGTTCTATGGGATAGGCCTATGGAGGTAATATTGGAACTAGAATCTAAGAAGTTTCCTTGAAAATCTTGTAAAATGACTAGGATGGCTCCTGGCCCACAGTAATTGCTCAAAAAATATTAGCTATGGTTTCTTCTATATAATAGTTTGTATTTGCAATGCACTTTTTATATAAGAATATTAAAAATCAGAAGATTTGTGTGATCATAATATTTGATTACCAAGAATCTGATATTTTAAATTAAACAATACTTATGCAGATGAATTAATTGCCCTTTATTTAGTAAGTTTATTTCTGCTTAAATTTCCAGTGTGGATATTAGACTATGAACTTCTCTCTGGAAATTCTAAATATTAAATAGCTATGCTTTCCTTCATATCAAATATCAGTCTTTAAAACAAACATATTACTATTTTCATGATTACAATTTAATTGAAACCATTTTTCTTTGAGAGAAAGTCTCTAAGTACCTTGGTGAGATTTTAAGAAAAAATTCAGTACTAGCAATACCTGTGCCACATTATTTTCTAGATGATATATTAATTTTCTGTTACTGCATAACAAATTACCACAAGTTCAGCAGCTTAAACAGCACCCATTTATTAGCTCACAGTTTCATTGACTAGAAATCTGGCATGATGTGTCTTGGTTCTTTGCTTAGGGTCTCACAAGGCTGAAATCAAGGTGTTTGCTGAACTGAATTCTCATCTGGAGGGTCTGCAGAGAAATCTACTTCTAAGCTCATACAGGTTGTTGGCATAATTTACTTTTTTGCAGTTGTGCAAGTGAGATCTCCATTTCCTTGCTGATTGTAACTTGGGAATCACTTTCTGTTCTCAGAAGCCACCTGCATTTCTTCTAATATGACCCCCTTCAAAGCCAGAAAAGGGATGTCAGTTCCTTATACTCTGAATATCTCTCACTGCCCGTTTGGTCACCAGCCAAAGAAAACACTTTGCTCTTAAGGGTTCATAGTATTAGTTCAGGCCTACTTGGAAATTTCACTTCTCTTAAAGTCACCTGTTCTGTGTAACATAACCTAATCCCCAGAGTGATATCTTATCATATTCACAGTACTGGGGATTACAGTATGGAATCTTAGAGTGGGACACATGCTTTTTAGAATTCTGCCTTCCACAGATGCCATCGTTGGCTGAAAGGGCCCCTTTTATGAATCCTTATCTACTCAAAATGGTGACCGTGGACCTTATTCCACAACTCTAAGGGAACATTCTTGGGGTCTCTAGACTCTTTGAAATACAAGTGGATCATAGATAGAAATGCAAAATGTAAAGTGTAAGGATTTTCTCATAAGCCACCCTGTCCAACAGTGGAACAGGTTAATTTTTGATTTAATAAACTTTTCATTGCAGACATATTTGGTTGATAGAAAATGACCCTCTGGCATACATATAAATGTGAGGTCTCTGCCATAGGGAACAAGACTAAACTAAGTGATCTTTAAGTTTCCCTCCAACTCTGATATTGTATGATTCAATGACTTTGACAATGACTTAGTATATCACCTTCTAATTGTGACCTTTTGTGCTTCTAGTATTAACCTTGAATAAGTTAAAATAGAATTAATAAAAATACTGAAGTTTTAAGAAGGAGCATAAATAGTATGTAAATTTCTCACATTGTACGTATGTGAAAACTAAAGTCCAAAGGAATCAAATGACTTTTCCAGTTTTCTCAATAGCTATTTTGTACTCTAATCTAGATTATTATGGTGCTAATCACATGAGGCTCTGAATATGTTTAGATTCTTCCCAGACAAGTATAACCCTCGAGAAAAATGTCAGGATAAATAATGCCTGATTTTGACTGTGGACTTTTGTATTCTCCCTGCAATTTTTACAGATGAAAATTCATTTTTTAAAAAATGATGAGGCCAACAGTTTCACTGCTATTCTGAGTGTGGAGAGAATGAACGAGAACAAGACAGACTTTTAATGAGAGATCAATAAGGGAATTCTTCACTAAATGGACATAAAATAATTATTTTTAAAGAACACATATTAGTTCTTTCTAGACATATTTCTGGAAGAAAGCACAAATCCTATGAAATGTACTGTATATGACCTGGAATTTTGTAATTAGAAAAAAAAATACTGGAATTGGCTGAGAAAACACATGACACCAGCAGAAGGCATGAAGTGGTAGTTTAAAATAATCTGCAAGGTGAACTTGGAGGGAGATGCTTTATTAGTATTCTTTTCAATATGTCACAAAGACAAATGGACACTGATCTCAGAATAGTAGATATTAAAACAACAAACAACAACAACCACAAAAAAAACGCTAAGGTATAAAGAGTTAATTGTGTAGATAGCATAGATTTATAGATATCAATTTAATTCAATAAGCATTTTTGACAGGCTGCTGTATACACATCCTCAATCTAGGAAGTGGTAATACTAGGGCAATAAGAAAATGAATAAGAGCTTCTGATCTAGTAGAAGAGGGAACAAATTCATAGCTAACTAGAAAGCACATCAGAATATGACCAGTTCTACAATGAATAAACTATTATGGGGTCATAAGGAGGGAGATCATAAATTCAGCTCCAAAAATTGGGAAAGAACCCATAAAAAATATGAAATTTGAGCTGGTCCTCAACAAGATTTCAATGGGCTAAATTAGTTGGATAGAAATGCCTGTTAGATGGAATAGCATGCAATAGGATGGAATAGTGTCAGCAAAGCCAATGAGCCTCCCAAGTGTGTGCTCAAGTCAGAAAGTGGAAAAATGTGAAGGGATAAGACCGGCAAGTAGTTTAAACCTAGAGTGTGAAGGTTTTTGATTATTACTGTTTCTCTATTAAAGGGCAATCCAACTTTTTAAGCATAAGAGTCATAAAATAATGCTACATTTTAGAATTACAACTTTTGTGGAAGTATGGAGGATGGGAACACAGAGGATTTTGAACATGAAGATGTGGAGACCTGTTGGAAACTCTTCCAGAAGTTCAGGTAGCTTATAGTAAGGAATTTCCATCAAACAAGGCTGGACGGAATGAAAAGTGGCTGCAGGATTGAAAATGCATAATTTCTTCTCTCGTTCTATATTACCTTTCACTGGAAAAGCTGTATTGCCTTGCAACATTTTCCCTCATCAGATTTTGCTTTAACTTCAATTATGTGATACCATTTTCTGAGGACTTCAGAATTCTTGATAAAAGACAACCAAGGCTCCATACATAGGTAGCTGTGAAAGCAGATTCCTTTTTTTACTAAGAATCCCAGTTATAAAAAACCTTTTAATTGGGAAACTGATATACTCTGTGAATTTAACTTACATGGATTGATACACACATGCTATGTAAATGCTTTCAAATAATAATAAACCTTTACTTAAAATAATAATAATGTATATTTATATAGTATAGAATTTAATCTGACATTTGGTTTAATTATTTTTCAAAGAAATACTCAAAGTCTCATAAAAATACAAATGTGTGGCATTTCACTTTTTTATATTATTGTGGTTTTATTAGACATAGTAAGAATTCATTATATTCCATACTAGTTCTTAATTATGTTTTCTAGAAAAGTAATATTTTTTTTCTTACCAGTCATATGCCTTTAACAACATGCACTTATTTTAGGAAGCTTTCTTATCTTTATTAATTTCAACCTCATGTACTGCCCAAAAAGAACTGTAGACATTTAATATGCATAAGCCCTTATATCTTCAGAAGCTTAATCCTTCATGTAAATCAGCACAATAATGGGAACACAACATAAATTGGGTACTTCACAAGATGATTGGCATTGCCTTATTAACTTCTCATAACCATGCAGAGAGGTAGATAATATTGCATCATTTAATAGGTGAGAAAAGTGGCTTAAGGTGACTAAAAAATGATTTTAAAAGTCTCTATTAGTAGGTTGGAACATCATGATTCAAACCCAGATCTTTTCATTGTCTCCCCAATGTTCAGATTCCCATCTTCATTTCGAATAGACCCCATTTTGTATGACGTTAGAATATTCTATGTTTACAAATACCTCCCAAATTATGACTTGCAGCCATTGATTGCCTTTTGACACAGTTATGTATAATTAAATGTAACTGAATATCTATTCTTTCATTGAAATCTGTGAGATAGTTGGAAAAGCTATTATTTTCCTGTTTAAAAAAGAATATACCACTAGAACAAATGGTTCATGTCTTCCTATTCTTCCTATTTAATTTTCAATTCTTATTGTTAGATAAAGCAACTGTCATGTCAGATGTGGACCCAGGTCACAAACTAAAGATAGTAGGGGAAAAAAAGAGGACTGTGTCCCTTGTGCCATAGTGGAGTACTAGCCATAGACTTTCTGGCTCTTTTTTCATTCTGTGTGAGAAAAACTCATCTTTATTTTATTAAGCCATTGTATTCAGTTTTCTATTAAAAGCAGTCCAAGGTAATATAGATGATTACACATGTCATTAAACAGAAAGAAAGAGACTATCAACAGGGTAGTTGGAATGAGTTAGCTTCAACTGAATGATTTTTAGTTTGCAGTGTCTGAGCAACCAAAATTATCAAGGAAACACATTTGGTTATATAACATGAAGAAGACTGAACACCAGGAGCAACAATAGGAATAGCCTAAAGTTTAGAGAGCCTACTACTCTCTGGGAGAGAGAACCCAAAGTGCTTCACATTCATTATCCTTAATCTTCACTATAATGGAGTGATAAATACACTGATTGATAAATAAAGACAACGGCAAATAATATATATGACTCAATGTGTATACAATATAAACAAACACATATGTAAATATACATAGCTAAAATGTTATCTGTGGTTATGTTTGGTTAATGGAATAATCAATATTTTTTAAATGTTTTAATGAATATCTTCATGTCATTCCTCAAATTAAAAATTTTGTGTTTGCATAAATGTTTTTTTTTTGTTGTATATACTGCATTGAGATACTAAAAATAACAGTAGCAACAACAATAATGATGGCACCTTCATGAATAGTTTTCCTGTTTCTCAGTTCTATTGATAATCTCACACAAATGTATACATGCAATTATTCAATCAAAATGAATTAAGTGATCACAACCTGTTCATTAATTGTTCTACCACACTCTGAAGTGTTATGAGTACTGTGATTTGTTAGCCATTGTGGCTACTTTGGAGTAAGTGAGGCAATACATGGAATTAAGGTGACACAAATTTTTAGAATAATTTTCAGGTACAATTTGCCTTTACATAAGTTTACAATATCCAGATTGGTCCCCCATCCAATAACAGACAGTTAAAAATCTCAAAAATGACTTATTAAGCCTTTCTCCAAATGGCACCATAATGAGTAAGAGAAATTTATTATTAAAATTTAATGTCAAAAGTTAGTTAAAAGCCTGTCTACTTTGTTACAACCAATTTGACGACAGTTTTATTTGGAGTAAATTAGCAAACTATTTTTTTTTCCTGTTAAGAACAGAATATAGAACATGGCATTCTTGCGTTATTTGGCCATAGACAATATTTCAGAGCCTTTAGGTAAATCATAAAGCTGCCAGTGTTATAGAGCCAAAGATATTTGACTTTCCAAATTGTAGCATCAGTAGTTCAAATATAAGGTGAACACTAAGATTACAAGAACATGTGAAGATAGAAAAAAAAGCCAAGATGCAAAAAATTATCATTATCATCATCATTATTATCACTATTATTGTATATGATGTAAGATAAAGATTAGTAATTTTACAAAAGTTTAGATAATTTTCTTAGTAACATTTGTTATTTCTTATTTCCCCATTGATTTGTAACATTGCCCCATACATAAATTCTAGGGGACAATCCTTCCTTTTTTTTTTCTCATTTTTGATAATCTTTCTAATTAATTTTAGAATCCCTTTGTCTAGATAAATATCACATTGAAATTTTCATTGGAATTACATTACATTTGTAATTAACAGAAAAAGAATTCCTACCTTTCCTTGATCACCCTGTATATCAAAGGCCACCCCAACCATTACACTCCAATATTTTATTCTCTAACTTGTAGTACTTAAATTTCTTCTTGGTATTCTTCCCTAACACTTTATTTCTTATAGTTTATAATTGCTATGGCCAAGTAAGTTTCATTAGGGCACTCTCATTCAAGCCCACCATCTTTAAAGAGTAGGGTGAAGAAAGTATACAGTGGATTTTCATAAATATATGCTGGACTAGGAAAGAATGGAGAGTTGAGATATTCAGAATATTTAGTTTCTTTGTATGAGAATCTGCAAGTAGAACACTATGGACTGTTGAGCAACTATTTAATAAAAATAGGTACATGAAGTTATAATTTTAATTTTTAAGGCTAATAAAAATTGTTGAATGAATACAAAATGCCACAAATATTGCTGGAAGCTCTGTATACATTATTTCTTTGTCCTCCTGGTTATGCAAAGCGACTATTTGTTTAGTTTTAAAGATGAACTATCTGAGGATTAAGATCTGAGATAGTATGTGACTCATTCAAATTTAAAGTAGCCATACGTCATTAAGTACAATGCTGTTTAATTTCCATGTGTTTGTATGGTTTCCAGAATTTTGTTATTGATTTCTAATTTTAATCCATTGTGGTCTGAAAAAATACATGGGATAATTCCAATTTTTTTGAATTTTTTGAGACTTGATTTGTGACCTAATATGTGATCTATCCTGGAGAATGATCCATGTGCTGATAAGAATAATGAATATTCTGAGGTTGTTGGATGGAATGTTCTGTAGATATCTGCCAAATCCAGTTGGTCTAGAGTGTTATTTAGATCTTGTGTTTCTCTGCTGATACTTTGCCTAGATGAGCTGCCCAATATTGACAGTGGGGTGTTCAGGTCCCCTGCTATTATGGTATTAGTGTCTATTTCCTTCTTTAGGTCTAATAGAGTTTGCTTTATAAATCTGTCTGCTCTGACATTGGGTGCATATATATTTATGATTGTTACATCTTCTTGATGGATGAATCCTTTTATCATTATGTAGTGGCCCTCATTATCTCTTTTTATGGATTTTAGTTTAAAGTCTATTTTACCAGATATAAGAATAGCTACTCCAGCTTGTTTTTCATTTGTGTTTGCATGGTAAATCTTTTTCCATCCTTTCACTCTTAGTCTATGTGAGTCGTTATAGGTGAGGTGGGTCCCTTGAAGGCAACATATAGTTGGGTCCTCCTTTTTAATCCAGTCAGCCAGTCTGTGTTTTTTGATTGGGGAATTTAATCCTTTTACATTAAGAGTTGTTATTGAAAAGTGTTGATTTACTCCTAGCATTTTATTGATTTTTGTTTGGATGTCTTAAGTGTCTTTTGTTTCTCTCTTTCTGATTTACTGTTTGTCTTCTGTATTTGTTGGTTCCTTGGGTTGTAGATAAACTTTTTTTGTTCTCTTCATTGTTGGCATTTTTATTTTGCTAGTGGGTTTTGATTTTTCTTCTGTTTTTATGGTAGTGGTAGTTATTTTTCAGGTACCAAACCCAGTACTCCCTTGAGAATTTCTCATAAGGATGGTCATGTGGTAGTGAACTCCTGCAGTTTTTGTTTGTCTGAGAAATATACTATTTTCCCTTCTTTTGGAAGGATAGCCTTGCAGGGTAGAGTACTCTTGGGTGGCAATCTCTGTCTTTTAGAATTTTGAATATATTATCTCATTCCTTTCTGGCTTTTAAGGTTTGTGATGAAAAGTCTGATGATAGTCTGATGGGGCTCCCTTATAGGTGGTTTAATGCTTCTTTCTTGTAGCTTTTAAGATTCTCTCTTTGTCTTTGAGTTTTGCCAATTTGACTATAACATGTCTTGGAGAAGACCTTTTTGGGATGAATACGTTTGGGGATCTTTGAGCTTCCTGGATCTGAAGATCTGTGTCTTTTCCTATTCCTGGGAAGTTTTCTGCCACTATTTTGTTGAATATGTTTTCAATGTGATCTCCTTTTTTCTCCCCTTCCAGAATACCCATGACTCGGATATTTCAGCGTTTTAGGTTGTCTGATATCTCTCTTAGATTTTCTTCAATGTTTTTAATTCTTTTTTTTTTTTTCTCTGCCTGTATTCTTTCAAACAGCCCATCTTCAAAGTCAGACGTTCTCTCTTCTGCTTCTCCAAGCCTGCTGGTTAAACGATCTGTTGTGTTTTTTTATTTTGTTGAATGAATTCTTCAGCTCAGCAAGCTCTGCTACATTCTTTTTCAGGGCATTGATTTCCTTGTACATTTCTTCTTTCAGGTCCTGTGTATTTTTCCTCATTTCATCGTGTTGGCTAGCTGAGTTTTCTTGTATCTCTTTTAGTTTCCTTAGAATTATCACTCAAAATTCCTTGTCAGACATTTCAAGGGCTTCTTGTTCTATAGGATTTAGAGCTTGACAGTTATTACCCTTTGGTGGTGTACTTTCCTGATTTTTTATATTTCTGGTATCTTTCCTTTGATGTTTAGTCATTGTGGCAGGGGGATTCACAGTCCACTGGTTCGACACTATTTTCTGGCTAGGATGCTGCTGGGGCTGCCAATTTGGCACAGCTGTCTCAGTGTCTGCTCAGTTGCCCACTGGTGCCTCAGTGAATGGTTGCTTTGGGTCTTAGGTCTCCTGTGGAGGCACCTGTCTGGTCAATGATCACTCAGCCAAGCTGGGGATGGGGTTGGGCGGCAGCGGTGAGGCGTATCTGCTGGATCACATGCTGGTACTGCAGGGCACATAGTCTTTGTGGATCTTGGGAATCTCTGGCTGGGAGCCACTCTGATAGGCGTGCACAGGAAATAAAAAAATTTATTGAAACAAATGAAAATAATGATACATCATACCAAAACCTGTGGGATACTGCAAAAGCAGGACTAAGGGGGAAATTTATTGCATTAAATGCTTACTTCAGAAGAATGGAAAGATGGCAAGTGAACAACCTAATACCTCACCATAAAGAACTAGAAAAACAAGAATAAACCAAAACCCAAAGCTAGCAGATGGAAAGATATCATTAAGATCAGAGCAGAACTTAATGAAATTGAAACCCTAAAAATGATACAAAAGATCAATGAATCAAAAAGTTGTTTTTTTGAAAAGGTAAATAAAATTGACAAACCATTAGCACAGCTAACTGAAAAAAGACCCAAATAACAAAAATTAGAAATGAAAAAGGTGATGATACAACTGATATGTCTGAAAAACAAGGAATCATTTGAGACTACTATAAACAACAATATGCCAACAAATTTGAAAATCTGGAGGAAATGGATAAATTTCTGGACACACAAAAACTACCAAAACTGAGCCAAGAAGATGTAGAAAATCAGAACAGACCAATAACAATAAAAGAGATTGAAGCTGTGATCAGAAGGCTCCCAACAAAGAAAAGCCCAGGACCAGATGGATTCACAGCAGAATTCTACCAAACATTCAAAGAGGAATTAACACCAATTCTCTACAAATTATTCCAAAAGATTGAAACAGAGACAATTCTCCCAAACTCATTCTATGAAGTAAACATCACCCTGATACCAAAACCAGACAAAGATACAACTAAAAAAGAAAGCTATAGACCAATATCCTTGATGAATATAGATGCAAAAATCTTCAATAAAATACTAGCTAACAGAATAAAGCAACACATAAGCAAAATTATACATCATGATCAAGTGGGATTCATCCCAGAGATGCTAGGTTGGTTCAACATATGCAAATCAATAAATGTGATACACCATGTCCATAAAATCAAACACAAGGACCATATGATCATCTCTATAGATGCTGAAAAAGCATTTGATAAATTCCAACACTCGTTCATGATAAAGACTGTCTATAAGTTAGGTATAGATGGAAAGTATTTCAACATAATTAAAGCCATATAGGATAAGCCCACTGCCAATATCACCTTGAATGGGAAAAGCTGAAAGCTTTTCCTTTAAGAACAGGAACTAGACAAGGATGCCCACTCTCACCACTCCTATTCAACATAGTGTTGGAAGTACTAGCTAGAGCAATCAGAGAAGAGAAGGGAATAAAGGGCATCCAGATTGGAAAAGATGAAGTCAAACTGTCTCTCTTTGCAGATGACATGATCCTATATATCGAACAGCCTAAAGCCTCTACAAAAAAAAAAAAAAAAAAAAAACTCTTGGATTTGATAAATGATTTCAGCCAAGTAGCAGGATACAAAATCAACACAGAAAAATCAGTAGCATTTCTATTCTCCAATAGTGAACATGCAGAAAGAGAAATCAAGAAAACTTGCCCATTTACAATAGCCACCAAAAAAAAATAAAATACTTAGGAACAGAATTAACAAAGGATGTGAAAAATCTCTATAATGAGAACTACAAACCACTGCTGAGAGAAATTAAAAAGGAGACCAGAAGATGGAAAGAGATCCCTTACTCTTGGATTGGAAGAATCAACATTAGGAAAATGTCCATACTACGCAAACTGATATACAAATTCAATGCAATCCCCATCAAAATTCCGATGACATTTTTCTCAAAGATGGAAAAAAACTACCCAGACATTTATATGGAATAACAAAAGACCACACATAGTCAAAGCAATTCTGAGCAAAAAAAGTAAAGCTGGAGGCATAACACTACCTGACTTTAAAATATACTACAAAGCTATAATAACCAAAACAGCATGGTACTGGCATAAAAACAGACACACTGAACAATGGAGTAGAATAGAGAATCCAGACATCAACCCACACACCAACAGCCATCTGATCTTTGACAAAGGCACCAAGCTTATACACTGGGGAAGAGACTGCCTCTTCAGCAAATGGTGCTGGGGTAACTGGATATCCATAAGCAGGGGAATGAAACTAGACCCATACCTCTCACCATATACTAAAACCAACTCAAAATGGATTAAAGAATTAAATATACCCCTGAAACAATACAACTTCTTAAAACATCGGAGAAACACTTCAGGAAGTAGGACTGGGCACAGATTTCATGAATACAACCCCCAAAGCACGGGCAACCAAAGGAAAAATAAACAAATGGGATAATATCAAACTAAAAAGATTCTTCACAGCAATAGAAACAATTAACAGAATTAAAACTCAACCAACAAAGTGGGAGAAAATATCTGTAAAATATACGTCTGACAAAGCATTAATGTCCAGAATATACAAGGAACTGAAACAACTTTACAACAATAAAACAAGTAACCCAATTTAAAAATGGGCAAAATGGCTAAACAGGCATTTCTCAAAGGAAGGTATACGAATGGTGCAACAGACACATGAAAAAAATGCTCAACATCACTCAGCATTTGGGAAATGCAAATCAAAACCACACTGAGATACCATCTCACCCCAGTTAAGATGGCTAATATCCAAAAGACTGTGAATGATAAATGCTGAGGAGGTTGCAGAGAAAAAGGAACTCTCATACATTGTTGGTGGGACTGCAAAATGGTGCATCCTCTATGGAAAATGGTATGGAGGTTCAACCAATTGCAGATAGATCTACCATATGACCCAGCTATCCCACTGCTGGGAATATATCCAGTGAAATGGAAATCATCATGTTGAAGTTATACCTGTTCTCCAATGTTCATTGCAGCACTCTTTACAATAGCTAAGAGTTGGAACCAGCCCAAATGTCCATCATCTGATGACTGGATAAGGAAACAGTGGTATATCTACACAATGGAATACTACTCTGCTATAAAAAAAGAATGAAATACTGCCATTTGCAACAACATGGATGTACATAGAGAGAATTATATTAAATGAAACAAGTCAGGCACAGAAAGAGAAACACCACATGTTCTCACTTATTGGTGGGAGCTAAAAATAAGTAAATAAATACACAAATAACTTGGGTGGGGGAGGAAAGAAGACACAACAATTACAATTCCTTGAAGTTGATACGACAAGTGAACAGAAAGGCGGTTGTTCAGAGGGAGCAGGGAGAAGGAGGAGGGAGGGAGATTTTGGTAATGGGCCACAATAATCAACCACATTGTATATTGACAAAATAAAATAAAATTTAAGAAACAAAAAAAAAATTTAGTGTAGCACATAGAAGAGATAAAAATCAAGTCTAATTTTTTTTTAATCCTGTTCCATGTGCAAGTGTATGAAAGAAACAAACATATAAGTGTTTTCTCTTGAAGATATGCTTGGGAATTTCACATACATCATCTCATTTAGTACTTACAAGAATCCTTAAAGTGCTGTAATCTGCATTCTTC
The DNA here is from genome assembly GCF_027409185.1 of Cynocephalus volans. NCBI lineage: Eukaryota > Metazoa > Chordata > Mammalia > Dermoptera > Cynocephalidae > Cynocephalus > Cynocephalus volans. The sequence continues at coordinate 59,987,067 of NC_084472.1, forward strand.
CAGTAGTTCAAGATAGTTTGAAATTCGAATAGACGTATACATAAAAAATATTCATAATAAAGATTTGACCACACATCTAATTTGCATGGTGGCAATTCACCATGAATGATCATTTTAACACTTTTTATCACCTAATTTTTTCATCTGTCTCAGTGCACTTACCTTTTCAAAGCACGAAAGGATTTTAAGGCAAATAAAATGTCCTTGATGATCAATTAATTCCATTCTGGAATGGTACAATGAACAGTAACACTAGAAGAGAAAAGATGAGGCAAAAGAGTTCTTAAATCTCACATAGACTTTATAAATTGTCCAAACATTCCACTCTTTTTTTATTAATCAAAAGGAAGCATTTTTAGAAAAATATGTAAAAAACAGGAAAAATGGAACCTTGGTTTGTCTAACTCATGGTGACTGATTGACTTGGTGCCAATTTATGTACAACTAATGATCTACTCCATAAATTCATTCGAGCTACAGTAATTTAGTGAGATCTGTGTCTATAAGTTTTAATTATCTCTTTAATCAGGCTGTGAATAAACCAAAGTAGGTTAATTTTTAAAATCCTACTTGAAGCAAATGTTTTGACTAAATTTGAAATTTAGCCAGCACCTGGTGAGGTTATAGAAAAAAGTAAAACAGACAAGCTAACTGAAATCAAGTGTGCCATTATCCATAACTTGGCTTTGTTTTAATAAATCAACAGTTTTCTAAACACAACCCTTGTAATTAATTAAAAGGGGGTCATTAAACCAAATGCTGTGTTGTTTTAAATGTAATTACTTAATAACAATGTGTTGTTATGTTACACCAGTTTCAAGAACAGACACTTGGAAATGTTAGTTAAGACAATATTATGATGTACCAATACAGTATGTTACACTCTGCATAGTTAAAGGGACCATGTCCTTCTGTATTCTGGTCCTTTTAGGTTTGTGGATTTAATTGATTCCTTAGTGTATTTTGACTGTTCAAGGACTATGTATACTTATACAACATCAAGGTGTGATAGTACAAGGTGTCCTTAAAAGGTGTAGTTAATCTGAAAACTCGTTAGTGCAATTCTCCAGGGATGGCACACTGCACAGTACGATGTGAATGATAATTAACTTCAATGTTCTATACTTAGGAACTAGTCTCTTGTCAAAATTACTTTGCCACGATTATGTGGAAAAAGTAAGCAATTATTTTCAACTACAGAATTGGGAAAGGAAACACAAGTTCACTCAACATTTCACTGAACACTAGGGAAAATATTGAATTTTTATTGGCGGCAGTGGATAATACTGAAGTTCTGTCTTCGAAGGTAACACACTGATTCCCAAAGAAGCAATAACCAGTTATTTTACTATAACACAAAAAAGAATTATGATGTTTTGGTACTTGATTGAGGTACCCACATTTTAAAATTTTATGATCTAAACTCAAGATACAGCTTGTAGAAACTATTTCACTTAAAAGTTGGATGTTAGATTCTCCAGGCACAGTATTCTCTTTGTTTGAAGAACATCTTTTGACTGCAAAGAGAAAAGGCATAAAAAAACTAAAATTCTTATTCATGTTTAGGAAATCATATAAATGTTGTTATCAAGAATAGACAGAATAGCCTATTAAGTTGTCTTAGAACAACTTATTATCTCTGGACAGGTGATATTCATTATAGCCGCATAAGATATAATATCAACAATATAAATTGTAAAAGTGTAAATTATGTTTTAATGTTGTACACTTAAAATGACTGTAATAGATTAGTTATATTTTTAATTAAAATCGCAAGTTTAATAAGGAGTAGCAAATTTTACTTAATTTGTATGTATGTCTACTTTCTGAAATTGCACATAGTGTGTACTTCACTGAATCAGTTATGGATTAATTTGAGTATTTTTCTAGACTTTATATATAATTAAAACAGAGTTAGCAAACTATAATTTTGATAGATTCTTAAATAACCCTAAAGCTGGTTGTAAATTATTTCAATTCATAATATTTGAAATACAGCTCAAATATATATTTTTGCTTGTTGTGCTATCTGTGGTTGACTTTAAAATACCTCAGTTTAGACAGTGCAAAAGTATGCATTTATGTTTTGCTTTGTTTTATGCTCACCCAGGAGGAATCCATTCACAAAATCAGAAATATGTACTGAAGAGATGATTAGTTAGCATTCAATGAGACACACTCAAGGGTTAGCTGTTAGATCTGCTTCAATTTCCTTTCTTTCCAATGAACAAAAGAGGCCTACTAATTTGCCGCATAAATACTAAACATGAAATCTTGTTGGTAAAATCAGCAATTTGATAATCACCATAATGGGTGTTAAATATGGTTTTCACTGGTAAAATTGCTGTCATAAACTAGATATAAGGATCTAGCTTTTTCATCTTTATCCTTAGGGAAAGCAGCCCAGCTTTGATCCCTAAAAAGTCCTGTGACTGGCTACTGATCACCTGAGCCTGTTTAAGTAATTAATCAAATTTTGATGATTGAAATTCAAATAGACGTATAAATAAAAAGTTTGTCTTGGGGGAGCTCTTCATTCTAGGTGCTCTTACAGTAACAATACAGGCAGAACACGGAGATTTCAGGTAGCTTATAGAGTGATTTTATATACTAATGACTTCTTGCTAATAAAAGTCCTATGTGGGCATAATTTTATCAGAGATTTTCTTCTGATAAAATTAGAGTGAGCTGTAGAAAACCAACTTATTTATATCTACTTGAAGCCATACTACAAACTATATGCCAATAAATACCTAATATTTATGTGTTCCGAAGTTGGGTTAAGTCAGTTCTCAAAACCCCAGACAGGGCTTCTGGTCTGGTTTCTGCCCACAGACTCCAAGACAGGTTGAGCTGAGTAACTTGGAGCTCAAATCCAGTCCTTACCTCTCTCAATAAGTTTTATCCTTTAAGGGTTACATTATCTGAGAGGGAAGGATTTGACCAATTCAGATAAAGGTCATTGTATTTCCATTTGGCTCACCATTACACTTTATATATAAAGCTTAGACACAGGTCTAAATCTTCTCAAAGAACAATCACAACAGAATTTAACTCTGTACTTCGTACACTTCAAGCTAGACAAATTTGCACCTGATTTTCTGAAGTAAAGTAGTTAAATTGGTAAAGAAAATACACAAAATAGGGGTCGAAGCTATAAAATTGTAAGAGAAAGAGAGGACTTATCTCCATCTCATGCTAGCAAATATATCTATATCTATTTACCTAGCATCTCGGAATATGTGTGTGTGTAAAATGCTTTCATATACGAATACATAAATAAGTACACACATATATACATAAGTATTTGAGATTTTTAAAATTTATCTCTGTGCTTCTATATCTATACAAACTTAATGTACATAATGTTAAAAGACAGTTTTCAGAAAAAGGTAAAATCAAGATTCTAACACACATATAAAAATTAAACATATGAAAAAATTTTATTTTACTTGCATGACATGAGGGAACCAGGCAGATGTTTTAACTGATGCAATAAAAAAGTCAAAACAGCACAAAAATTTGTAAAGGAATATTGAAATTCATTTTAAATGGAGACAAAACTGATTATTTTGCAAAAGGGGACAAAGTCAATTAAATTAGTATGAGACAGAGCAGAATTTATATAATTATCAGGTTACTATAACTTACAAAGTGTAGCAAAATAGTTCAGGAACAGGGCTAGAATCTAAGAATCCAGCAAGGATGCATAGTTTTCAATTGTAACACAATTTTCCTCCAATATATATATATATAAAATTGTATTGTTATACCTTTCTTTATAACAATTGAAACAAATTTAATCATTATATATACTGTTTTATAACTGGAAAAATAATTCTTTTATAACTTAATCTTTCATTTGTAAGTATCTTTTTTTTGATTCTAGTGATTATGTCTTTAGTTTTACCAAAACTACTAGGTAAAAAAAGGTTATCTTTTATAATTTATATCTTGTCCACCAACAGATAACATCTGGAATGCTGTGTTAATTTTTTTTAAACTTTGAAAATCTGTGTTTTAAATGCAGATTTAAGTGTTTTCTTAATTAATGTAGTTTGAATTTTATTTTCCCTCACAACTGAAAGTATTTCACATATATAAACTGTGACACACACACATACACAAACACACACAACAATCTGTGAAAAGCAACAAACAGGGAAGAAAATTTAATTTTCAAAAGCAATAGCTTAGGAGTGAAGTCAGTGGAGTGTGTAGTTCACTGGAAAATATTCAAAGTCTCACAGCAACCAAGTAAATTCTTAAGAGGCAACTTAAAATCTAAAAAGTCTGTGAAATTTTTATTTGTCTTTCTCTCATCACTGCATAGTAGCAGTGTTTGTGAAGACCACAGGGGCCCTTAACTATAGTTTATATTCTCTTTGTAGTGTCTAAATGTCTACCTCATTTTAGAAGGACAGTTTTGCTGGATATAGAATTCTTGTCTGATTTTATGGACTTATATATATACACACATACATATACATACATGCACACACATACACATACATACATATATACTCTCATACACACTCATGCATACACACACACACACACACACACACACACACACATTTTTGCTGGATATATACAATTAAAACACAGCACCAAAAGATACTAATCAAAAATCACAAAACTGAAGGGAGAAGTAAACAGCTCTACAACACTATTTGGAAATTTCAATATCCCACTTTCAAATAATGGATAGAAAAAGTAGGCAGAAGACCAATAAGAAAATAGAAGACTTAATTAACACTGTAAACCAACTACTCCTAACAGGAAAATACAAAACACTTCACCCAAGAATAGAATAGACATTTTCCCAAGTGTACATGAAATATTCCCAATGATAAACTGTAGGTTAGGTTTATCAAACCTATTAAAATAAGACTCAAAAAATACAAGAATATTGAAATCATACTAAGTTTTTGTACAACCCCCCAAAATAAAATTATAATTAAAAATCAAGGAAAATAGAAATTCACAAATATGTAGAAATTAAACATACTTTTAATCAATATGTCAAAGATTTAGAAGGGAAATCAGAACAAATTTTGAAACAGTGAAATATAATTACCACATACCAAAACTTATGGCATGTAGTGAAAACAGTGCTCATACAGAAGTACATAGCTGTAAATGTCTACATTAAAACAGACCCCCCAAAATCTCAAATAAACTACCTAACTTTAAACCTTACGAAACCAGAAAAAAGAACTGCAATCCAATCCAAAGCCAGCAGAATAAAGAAAATAATAAAGACTAGAGCAGAGCAGAGATAAATTAATAGAGAAAGAGAGAAAAAAAGAACAGAATCAGAGAAGCCAAAAGTTGGTTCTTTAAAATGATCAATAAAATTGAAAAACTTTTAGCTAGACTAACCTGGAAATAAGGAGAGAATATTCAAATTAATAAAATCAGGAATGAAAATGAGGACATTACTACGAAGCTTACAAGAATAGAAAGGACTATAAAATACTTCTATGCACTGCACACCAACATATTGGATACTCTAGATGAAATGAAAAAAATATTACAAGCATGCAAACTATCAAAATAAATTCAAGAAGAAATAGAAAATTTGAATAAACCTATGTTAAGTAAGGAGGTAGAGTCAATAATCAATAACCTTCCATCAAAGATAAGTTTAAGGCTAAATGGCTTCATTGATGAATTTTACCAAATTTCTAAAGAAAAATTAATAGTAATCCTTCTCAAACTCTTTTAAAATACTGCATAGGGGAAGACACTTCAAACTCATTATATGAATATAGCATGACTCTGACATCAAAGTCAGATAAACTATAGATCAGTATTCCTTATCAACAGAAATGGAAAAATTCTGAATATAATGCTAGAAAACCAAATCCAGAATCATATTAAATCCCACCATGACCTAAACTCTCTTTGCCAGAGCTATATTAATGGTAATCAGCCAAAACACTCAAAAATTTGGTCTAGATTGTCTCAGATTTCAAGTTAGAAAAGTTCAAATTAATGGCATTTAATTGCATTATGTAAATAAAACCTTTTAAACTTAAAAAAAATACTATCATGACCAAGTGTGATTTATCCTAGGAATTCAAGGTTCATTCAACATATGAAAAGCAATCAATGTTATACACTGCATTAATTGAATACAAGAAAAAATAACGATCATCCCAATAAATGCAGAAAATTCCCCTTGACAAAATTCCATGCTCTTTCAACACAGAAAGGCTTAAGAAAGTAGGAAGATAAGGGAACTTTGTTAAAATAATAAGGGAATTTACAAAGCACCCACAGCTAACACCATACTCAATAGTGAAAAACTGAAGGGCTTCCACTAAGATCAGGAACAAGATAAGGAGGTTCACTTTGCCATATGTAGTTAACATTGTACTGAACGCTCTAGCCAGAGAAATTACACAAGAAAAAGAAATAAAATGTATTTCAATTGGAAAAGAAGTAAAACAATACTATTCACAGATCACATGGTCTTATATGCAGAAATCTTAGAAATTCACATAAAACTGTGAAATGTGCTATCACATTAGCTGTTAGAGTTAATAAAAAAATTCAGCAAAGTTGGAAGGAACAAAATTAATATTTAAAAACTAGTTGTATCTGTATCCACTAGCAATGTACAATCTGAAAAGATTAAGAAAACAGTTGCATTTATAGTAGCATCCAAAAGAATAAATACCTAGGAATAAATAAATAAATAAATACCTAGAAATAAATTTAACCAAAGACATGATAAGTTCATACACAATACTGCAAAACATTGCTGAAACAAATAAAAGGCATAAATAAATGAAAAGACATTCCACGTTTGTGTAGTAGAAAACTTCATTTTGTTAAGATGGCAATATTATACAGAGCAATTTACAAATTCAGTGAAATTTCTATGAATTTCCAAAAGCCTTTTGTGCAGAAATAGAGAATATAATACTCAAATTTATGTAGAATTTCAACGGCTCAAATATTCAAAACAATTTTGAAAAAAAATGGAGGACACACATTACTCATTTCAAAATTTACTACAAAGGTAATAGTCATCAGAACAGTAGGGTACTGATTTAAGAGTAGACAAATAGACAGAATAAAACTGAGGACTGAGAAATGAACCTATACTCTATGGCCAATTGATTTTCAACAAGTGTGCCAAGACCATTCAATGAGGAATGAATTGTCTCTTCTGCAGGCCGTGTTATGATAATTGAGTACTAACATACAGAAGAATAAAGTTGAACCCTACCTTACACCATTATAAAGATTAACTCAAAATGAATTAAAGACGTAAATATAAGACTAAAACCATAAAACTCTTAGAAGAAAATATAGTGATAAATTGTCATGTTTTTGAAATGCAAGAGACTTTTGAATATGATACCAAATGCACAGACAACAAAAGGAAAAGTAGGTAAATGTGATAACTTTTGTGCATCAAATGAAATTTCTCAAGAAAGTGAAAAGAAGATAACCCACAGAATGGAAGAAAATATTTGCAAATTATATATCTGATAAGAGTCTAGTATTCAGAATACATAATGAACCTCTAGAATTCAACAACAGAAAAGAAAAATGTTCCAAATTCAAAAATGGACAGAGAACTTGATAAACATTTCTCCAAAAAAGACATGTAAATGGCCAATAAGAACATAAAAAAAACTCAACATTATTAATCATTAGAGTCATTTAAATCACAACCACAATAAGATACCATTTCACACCTACTAGGATGGACATAATATTAAAGAAATGAAAAATAACAAGTGTTGGTGAGAATCTTAAGAAATTAAAACCCTCTAGAGTGCTTATGGGAACATAAAATGATGCACTCACGGTGAAAAATGGTAAAAGTTAAACATATAATTGCCATATGACTCAATTATTTCACTTCTAGCTGTATACCCAAAATAGGTGAACACAGGGACTCAGACATTTGTGGCACAATGTTCATTGCAGCATTATCCAAAAGAGCCAAACAGTGGAAATAACCCAAGTGTTTATCAACAGATGAACGGAAAAGCATTACTCAGCCATAAAATAAATGTTTTGATGCATGCTACAGTGTGGATAAGCCTCAAAATCATTATGTTAACTGAATGAATCCACACTGAAAATGTCACATATTTATGATTTTGTCTGTATGAAATATCAATAATCGGTACATCTACTGAGATAATATTTTAAAAAATAACAAATGCTGGTGAGGATGCGGGAAAGGGTCTACACTGTTGGTGGGACTGTAAATTAGTACAACCATTATGGAAAACAGTATGGAGGCTTTTCAAACAACTACAGATAGAACTACTATGTGATCCAGCAATCCCACTTCTGGGTATGTACCTCCCAAAATGGAAATCATCATGTTGAAGGGATTCCTGCACTCCCATGTTCATCACAGCTCTATTTACAATAGCGAATCTATGGAACCAACCTAAATGTCCATTGGCAGATAACTAGATAAAGAAATTGTGGTATACATTCACAATGGAATACTATTCAGCCATAAAAAAGAATGAAATTCTGCCATTTGCAGCAACATGGATGAGCCTGGAGAAAATTATGTTAAGTGAAATAAGCCAGGAACAGAAAGAGAAATACTGCATGTCCTCACTCATAAGTGAAAGTGGAAGGAAGGAAGGAAGGAAGGAAGGAAGGAAGGAAGGGAGGGAGGGAGGGAGGGAGGGAGGGAGGAAGGAAGGAAGGAAGGAAGGAAGGAAGGAAGGAAGGAAGGAAGGAAGGAAGGAAGGAAGGAAGAGAGAGAAAAATAAGGAAGAAGGAAGGAAGGACCACAACAATACATTGAACTTTCAGGAGAGAATAAACCTAAAGATACTAGAGATGGAGGGGCAGAGGAGAGGGAAAGCGGTTAGGGAGTGATTGGTAAGGTAAGGGGCATAAAGAATAATTATGACTTGTAATAATGAATCTACTACTAATAAAAAAAAGATTGATGGTTCTCAGGGACTGCAGGGATTTGGGAATGTGAGGTGACTTCTTTATAGTATGGGGTTTTCTTTTAGGGTGATGAAAATATTTGGGAACTTAAGAGGTGGTAGTTACCCTACATTGTGATGTAGTAAATCCTACTGAATTGTATACTTTAAAACAGTTATTTTTATGTTACGTGAACTTTGACTAGATTTAAAGAAGAGGATTGTTTATTTTCTGCAGTGCTGTGGTGTGAGGGATAGTGATGGCTAAGCTTTTAGATCAATTGCCTCTTGTCCTCGTAGCCTTTAGGAAAATATATTCAATTGTCTATGCTAATATCATTGTCAGATACCAATACAGAAGGAAAAAATACACAAATCACAAACCTTCTTTTATTAGAATAAATAACGTCTTATTTATTCTTTAATGTAATTTAGTAACAAAAACAATTCTCTCACTACCAGCTTCATTAATACTAGCTTGCATTTAGTATTATATCTTAATGAATCTACTTTTCTTATAATTAACAAATATCTATTGAGCATCCATTGCATACTAAGCACTATTCTCTGTGCTTGAGATACATCAATGAATTTAAAAAGATCTCTGATAACAAAAAGTGCATATTCCAGCAAATGGAGATAGAAAATACATAATGAATATAATAATTTTTACAATATGTTAATGGAACCTAGAGAAAATTTTTCCGCACATAAACTTTTTTTTTTTTTTTTTCCCTGACCGGTAATGGGATCGTAACCCTTGGCTTGATGCTGTCTGCACCACGCTCAGCCAGTGAGCTAACCGGCCATCCCTATATAGGATCCGAACCCGTGGCTTTGGCGCTATCAGCGCCGCACTCTCCCGAGTAAGCCACGGGGTTGGCCCTCTGCATATAAATTCTGATAGAGTGTAAGGTCCTTAATAATCAAAACCAGTGCTTCCTTTTCCATTTGAGTATAGAATATTATAATGATTCATAAATTACTTTTTGAAATAAACTGCATTGTCTTTCAATCTCCTATTTCTTTACCTACAGATTCCCTTTTGTATTTTGGAAAATTCAAACCAGTTTTTTTTGTTTGTTTGTTTCTTTTTGTGATACTTTTCTCCTTAAATTGTGGCATATATAGCAAACATACAGTTTAAAGCTCATCAAATCAGCCAAAAATAAGGAGTGTAGTGGTATAATATTAAAATCTCTTTAAGTAATCATTAATGGGGTTGAACCAATATTCTTAATGATTACTAGTGTCTTGGATTCCCACTTTTGTACAGTGCCTGTTAATTATTCATCAACAGTTAAGAGGTAGATTGCCTTTGAAAACTCGTGAATATTTAAATTAACCTTTGCTTGGGATACTTATTAAAATAAATATTTGCAAGTAGTTATAGATACGTTTTGCTCTTGAAAAATCCAAAGTACTAATTAACATATCATTTTACTTTATTTAAAACTTCTTTAAAGCAAGCCAGTTCAAATATAGTGTACCCACATCATTAAATCAACATTTTACTGATGTTTGATGCACCTATATTTGGAACATTGCCAAAGTCTTAACAGTCTGTTAAGACAAAAATGATGTTACATTAGCATCAATGTTCCAGATCTTATTTTTTTATTCTCACCAGAAAATAAAGGATCTTCAGGACTCTGGAATCTTCTCACTGATAATATCTGGGGTCTTCGGTGAAGGTATTTTGAAGGTTATCAGTCCAGTCTACACATCAGAGTGTTCACTCTACTTCTGCTGTTTCTTCCCTATCCCAATTCACACTGGAAGCTTGCTGGGGTTGCCAGTGCTCGGGTTGCTTTCGGAACTCACCATGAGAAGGCTAGTATCCACACCAGATGTGATGCACATCAAGGCTTTCAAAATCTTCCATCCTTCTCCTGGCAGACAATGTTGAAGTAAAAGGTTCTTTTCCCAATGATTTTTCACACTTTCATCATCACCTTAGTCAAGTATCCTGTGCACCCATACTGAAAATGTCACGTCTGTCATATGAAGGGCCCATATATGTATACAATTCTATATTTTTCTTTTTTGTTCAATCATCTATTTGTTTCTACTTATCCATAGTCACATTTTTCACATTGTCTTTAAAAATAATTATTCCTGGTGGAGAAAAATCCTTCTACCACTTCCTCCTATTTTAGAAGAGTCTTATCCCTTCTGAATTTTTGACATTACATACAAATTTTAAAATTCGCTTTCCCAGTTCCAGAAAGTCCCTCTAAGCAAACCTAAAAGGACTTTGATTGTTTTGTACCAAACTTATAATTTATTTTGAGTTGACTGTACAACATCTTATGTTCTTGTGTAGCAATACGATATTCCTTTATTTGCTTATCTTCTTTATTGTATTTCAATAGCATTTTATATTTTTCCCATAGAATTCCTTATACCTTTAAAAAATATGATTGTATAATAATACTTTAGTCTATCTTCACTGGTATTGTTCTTAATTTGAATTTTATCAGTTTGTTGTGAGCATATAACGGGATTGGTCTTATCGCCCTTGGTGAAATCTAGCTAATTGGCTTTTTTTGTAAATACAATTTTCTTAGAATCTCATTTGTTTATATATTGTCCATGACTGCTGTTGCACTACAGTGGCTGATTTGAGTTGATGTGAGAGAGACCTTATGGGTAACAAAACCTAAAATATTTACTATATGCCCATTTACAGAAAATATTTGCCAACCTTTTTTATATGTTACGTCTTGATAATGCTTTTTTTTTTTTTTTGCATGGAGCAGCCCTGCTGAACTTCCTTATTGAGTCCATTAATTAATCTGCACCCAATTATATCTACAAGTAATAACATGTTTGTTTCTTTTTTCCAATTCTCTTTTTATCCCTTCCTTCCTCCCTCTCTTTACTGAGCTGGCTAGAACCTCTCCTGTAATAGTACAATATAGAAATGAAAATATGAGTGTTATTTAAGGGTTACTTTTGTTTTTTGTATATGTTTTTGCACATTTCTTTTACTTAATCAAAAACAATGATTTATAGTCCTGGTGAAGTGAGATATTTTAATTTAAAGTTGGCTTTTTCCAAATTGCTTTTCCCTCCCATTGGTTGAATTCCTGGATTATTTCATTTAAACTACTTATGTGGTAGAATTCATTAATTGATCGTTTGCATTTCTGATATAAATCTAATTCCAAGATATATTTCTTATCCCTTTTTAATTTGGTCTTATCTTTATTACTTTTTCAATTTTTTAATATTCTAAAGAATTAGTTATTTTTACTAGGATGACTAGTCTAAGTAAATTAGTCTGTATTAGCAGAAATAAAGTCTTGCTTCTGTGATACCAAACTTATTAAAATGTCCAAAGAAGTGTCTTCTGTACAATGTTATCTTTAGACCTTTCAGGAAAAAGAGACATTTAAAATTAGTAGCTTTTTCAAATTAACAGCCCAATAAGGAATTCTTTTAATTAGAAATAAGGAAACTGTTTTCTTTTTATATTAATTTAAATGTAGAACTATTACAAAGATATTTTCCATGTGTGTTTGAACTTAAACATAAAAAAATACAGCTTATAAAGTATTTAAAAATTTGAAATTATAATTAATTTTGCCTTTAAAATAAAATTCTATGGCATGTATTTTTGCCAAATTATATTGATATCTATGTAGCTTTTTATTATTTTGAATGAAATTATTCTAAGTACACTTGTCCCCATAAACTTATTTGTTTTTTAGCTAAGAAAAGGGTTTGTGTGCAAAAATCAAGGTAAAATTTTATAGGAGATTTTTAATTTGTTCTGTAACTGGTTTTGTATTGTTTTGTTTTCTCTCAGGAAACTGCTATTTCTGGCAGACTAATTTGGGGTTTCAATTCAGCTGAACTAATATGAATCCTGTCTAATGAGCAAAATGAGACAATACTAGCATATTCATCTTGCTGAAAACATAAGATGGAGAACCCAATTTATAGAATGATCATGAGGAAAAGAAAACAATGGTTTGGCTTTCTAATCTTCTTTAAACCTACAATTTAATATGTGTGAGAAAGTTTCATACATTCACATAAAACAGTATTTGAGTGGTTGATTTTAAAATACTTTTGCAAGCTTATAATATTGGTCAACTAATGCATAGAGTGAGATCAGCTTTGAATTTTAAGCCAGAAAAATCATCTTCATTGACATATTTCTTGATAAGGCCTATATGCAAAATGAATTAGAAATGTTCTAATGTGTATATTATAATTTACTCTTTTCTTTTTATATGCTTAGGCCTATAATGAGAATGTATGCCTAATAGAACAGATTATTTTAAAAGATGGACCTCTGTGAAAAGTATGATATTTAAAAAATGGCAGACCATAATCTTCTACTTAATCTACTATTTGGAAGATTGATAATAGCAATGATCAGTGAAAAATGAGAATTCAGAGATAAATTATGATTACTGGTCAACGTTGGCCACTCTTATCATTTTTTGAATGCTCACTCCATTTTATAGAGGTCAAGAGTTTTTGAGAAGCATGTTAGACAAAGAATTTCAGAAAAAAATAAATTTTAGACCAAAAAATAATCTCCAGACAATAACACAAGTAGAACAATACATATATTTCACTAAGATTAAATTGTTCAGACTCAGTGTTCTGAACCATTTGGATATCTTAAAATTAAGTTTGTTTTCTTTAAACAGCCACAACATGTCTGTTCACTCTAGTTTGTAAAAAAAACCTATTAGAATTCTAGAGATGTTTCACAATAATTTATATTACATTTTTAGAACAAAGAGCATTTTTAATTATGTACTTTTTTTTTGTTTTAAAGATGGCCAGTAAGGGGATCTTAATCCTTGACTTGGTGTTGTCAGCACCATGCTCTCCCAAGTGAGCCACGTGCGGCCCTTTATTATGTACTTTTAAGTGCAAGAAAATTAAAATGAGATTATGTGATATTTGTATTTCTGTGCCTGGCTTATGTTATGTGACACAACGACCCCAAGTTCATCCACATTGTCACAAATCATGGTATTTCCCTTGTTTTTAAGGCTGAAAAATATTCCATTGTGTATATATACCACATTTTCTTTATCCATTCATTAGTTGATCGGCAATTAGTTTGATTCCATATCTTGGTCTTTGTGCATAATGCTTCTTTGTGAATAACGCTGCACTGAGCATGGAAGTGCAGCTATAAAGCTACACATTTATGGTCAATTGATTTATGACAAAGACGCCAAGAACACACAATGAGAAAAAGACAGTCTCTTCAATAAATGATATTGTGAAAACGAGATATCCACATGCAGAAGAATAAAATTAAACGCTTATCTTATATCATATGCAAAAAATTAACTCAAAATGAAATGGGAGAAAATATTTGCAAATATTTTTAAATCTGATAAGCAGTTAATATCCAAAATACATAAGGAACTCAAACAGCTGAATAACAAACAACCAAATAACTGACTTAACAAAAGGGCAGAGGACCTGAAAAAAAGTTTCACAAAAGGACACAAACAAATGGCCAACAGGTACAAGAAAAAATGCTAAACATTACTAACCCCAAGGAAAACAAAAATTACAACCATGAGATATCACCTCACATCTGTTAAAATAGCTATTATCAAAAAGACAAAAGGAAAAAAGTGTTTGCAGAGATGTAGAGAAAAGGGAACTCTTGTGCACTGTTGTGGGAGTGTAAATTAGTACAACCATTATGAAAATAGTAAGGAAGTTCCTCAAAAAATTAAAAATAGAACTCCATATGATCTAGCAATCCTACTACTGATTACAAATCAGGATATGAAATTTATATGCAAAGAGATATCAGCAATTTTATTTTTTAATTTCTTATTTGTTATTAAAGGTTGTTAAACTTACCATTCTTTATAAAAAGTGGTTCAAATATAATATTCTGAAAAGCCTTCTCTGCTTCCAAATTACAAACACATATATATTTTTCTCTTGTACACTTATAGTTTTCTTTTTAATTTCTTTAAATGCATAAGCAGAATAATTTAGTTTTTTTGAGTGTACAATTCTCAAAAATTGTGGGTTTCAAAAATACATAGCGTCATGTAATCACCGTCATAATCAAGTTTCCTTCCCACCAAATTTCCTTGTGTTAGCCCTTTTCATTGAAGCATAATTTCCACCCTTAATTTCTGGTAATCACTGGTCTTTTTCCTTTCTTTTAATTTTATTGCTTTTTCCAGAAAGTCATAAGAATGTAATTATACAGCACCTATACTTATAAGTCTGCCTTATTTCAGTTGCCATAATGTATTTTTGATATTCCGTAATTTTATTGAATGTATCGATCATTTGTTCCCTTATTGTCACTGAGTTGAAAAAGCTGACCTTTCTCCATTTGCACCTTAAAAATCAATATGCCATATTTTCGTGAGCCTATTTCTGGGCTCTCCATTTCATTGCATTGATCTATGTGTCTATATTTTTGCTAATACTGCACTATCTTAATTACTGTAGTGATATATATATATATATATATCTTTAAAATCAGATAACATGAATACTTCAAATTTTTTCTCCTTTGTCAAAATTAGTTTGCATCTTTTAGTCCCTTTGTCATACCATAAAAATTTTAAAATATCTTGTTAATATCTACCAAAAAATCCTGCTGGGATTTTGATGGGGATTGCAATAAAGCTATATATCAACATGAAGAAATTAGATATTTTAAAAATATTGAGTCTTATAATATATAAACACAGTATACTTAGGCATTTGATCTCTTCCATTAGTATTTTGCTTGCTCTTTCTATGAGATTGCTAAACATTTATTTTTCTAGGCTTCCTTGCAGATGGAGTTTATGTCACAAATCTGGTTAGTGAAGTCAGGAGATTCTTGGCACTGTCAGTGAGAATAAACATGGCGACCTTAGCAGTTGGCCACACAATGAAGGAAAAGCCAAGAGAATCCCAGAAATGAGGCTCTGACATCAGGAGTCACAGAGCCAGATGCAGCATGAGCCTATTATCCTTCTTCTTTAAAATTAAACTCCTATTTGCTGAAGCTAACGTTACTGAGGTATTCAGACTGACTCACCATCATTATTGCTCCTTGACAGGGTTGTAAAATGTTATCCCCATGCAACTTAAAAAATCAAAAGCAAAATAAAACAAAGAAACAAGTTGTTTCTAAAATAGAGTTAAATGCCAACAAAAAAGTGCATTTGAGTGAACTCAAAATAAATCCCACATGTTACATAGGACCTTATGAGATATATACAGTGTTTGTGGTTGCATGAAACACATAGAGGAGTATTTCCGTAAAGCATATATTTGCATTAATACACTTTTTAAAAATAGAAGTATGCATCAGGTGTAAAAATACAGCGGGAAATTCAGACATTGTTTTCTAAATACACAACAAAAAATCTCTCTTAGCTCTCTCCCAATCACCTAGTTCTCTCTTGAGGCAACTTCTACTACATGCTTAAGTTTTCTTTCAGAGATATAATTGATCTATTTTTAAAGGTGTGTATAAAATATATTTTCTTTCTGTAAAATGAAAAAGCAGGCATTTAATAATACACTTCTCTGCTCTACCTACCCTGTAGCTTTGTGACTATTATATGTAGAATGTGAAAATTGAGTGTTACCTATTCTGCACTGGATGGCTACCTCTTTTTGCTTCCATGCAGTATTCTGAAGCTTTCATTTGTCAACAGCTTGCTATGATGTAGTGGCCTATAATGTGTTGATTTTGTTTTAGGATTCAGAACTGCCTGGATGGTCCAACCTCCTTCACCTCCCACAAAAATTCATTTGAAGTTGACTTCTCAAATCATTTCCTAAATGGAGAGCTTAGTGACCTTAGACCATTTTCTTTCTTTGAAGCTTATTGCTCTTTCCAGCCCCATCCCTACACCTCCAGTACCACCACTATTAACGCAATTAGAATCAACCTGTTATTTTTTCCCATATCCTATATACAGTCAGGGAATGTTGTGAAATATAAATGTATTTCAAAGTGAATTAAATGAGATGAATTAGACATTGCTTTATTATGATTCTTTTGTTGAGATTTATATAAATTATATGTGAACTAATCATCCAACCTCTAAAGATATGTTGTTTTACTTATTTATCTTTAGCCCCACATTTATGCAGAAACCGTTATAATATAATTAATTTAATTGCTATTAATTTGTAAATTCTCCTAGAGGGCAAAGATAGCACATTTTTCATTTTGCTGTTATCAGAGACTAGCACAAAACTTGATTCAACAAGTGCAATGACCCAAGACTTGTTGGGTCACTTCTCAGTGCTCAAAAAATTGCCTTGATGGGGCTTCATGACTTGAGTAAGACATTTTGTTTTTAGAGAATTCACACAATTTTCTAAAATTGTTGATGTACCAATTAATGTATAGCTTGCTAACTCTGAGTAAGCCACCAAGAAATCTTTAAGATTAGCCAAGAAATGATCCCTCATGCAGACATTTTTTGCTTATGTGCTGTAATCTGTAACCATTGGTTGTGACTTTATTTTACCCACCAATAAAAATGAGACAACTCCAGTATAGGGAGTGTCCCACCCTTTTCCAAACGTTCCCATAAAATCCTTCAGCTTGTAATAGACTTCAGAGCAACTTTATTGGTTTGTGTTTCCTGGTTTGATTCTCGTATTTGGCTCTCAACAAACTTTCATGCAATTATTTCTGCTTCAACAGCCTTAATTTGTTCCATACAACTATCTGCTTTACCCAAAACCTAGCTTATCAACAAAGTAGGTGCTTGCTGAGTTAATTAACAGGGTCTTTTCTGATTTGATTCTATGTGTTATGATGTACCATTTGTATACCTTAACTAGTTTGTAACAAAATTCTTGTTGGAAATATACTGAAATTTGATGGGGAAAATATTTTGAACTAATATGTGCTTACTATTAATGTAATGTGTGTGTAAGCACAGTATCGATCACTTTATAGACTAAGAAATGTAGAGCAGTTTACTATGAGCTGTTTTAATTTGGCTATACCATCTAGTGGCCTTATTGTCTTAAACACTTTCTTATAATTAATGGGATGTCTCAGATGTCTCAAATTTTGATTCTACTAGACCTATAGCTTAGACTTATGTTTGAGCTGATAGCTTTGTGAAAATATTCTCTCTAGATCAGCATAGGCAATAATATGAGTTGCAATCACTCAACAATTTGATGATGCAGTATTTGTGTGAACATTTTTCTCAAAGAGTCAAATTATACCAAGAGTTATGTCGACTTTTTAATATAATTTTTAAAATCAATTTTATTTCTATGTTCAAGGAAAAGTTAATCTATGAGCAAATTTTCAGAACCAATTTTTTTCTTCTATGTTTATAATTTAAGAAAACAAAACATTCAAAATTTTGTATTTTCCACTCAATGAATCTCTGAAAGAAAGTATCAATTGTGCCTCTCTTGATTATACTGTAACTCAGTAATATTTTTAGACTAACATTCATTGTTTTTTACAGGTGGCTATTTCTCTACAGATGATTTTTTTTTTGCTATTGCACCAAGTTTTATAGTGAATCAGCTATACTCAATAAAAAAAGTTCTTAAAAATATTATACTTTTAAAATCCTCTTCGTTAAAATTATATATATATGTATTATATATATATAAAGTTATGTAAAAATTCTCAAAAAAAGTGATCTGTAACTATATAAAGAATTTGGACATCATTATTTAAATACAGAAATTCAAATATATATTTTGAAAGGCATACAGAATAAAACGAAAAAGAAAAAAATATTTAACACCTAGGACTTGAGCACTTGTAATGAATTTATCATTCCTGGCAATCTGAATATAGTATTCAATTCTTGGTAATTCTTAGAAACAGGGGAACAGTGTAGCAAACTAGTTACACTAGTCAAAAAGAATAGTGGTATTAATTAATCCAAAAACTAAAACAAACAAGAAACATTGTCTTTAAGCACAAGACAAACATTCTCTCCATTTAGCAAAGTTCAAATTTTATTGAAGTCTTAAGTAGAAATTATGAATATAAAGCTTCAAAACATTCATTTTGAGTTCCACCATCAAGACTTCTTTATAAGGTTTGAGTTTAGCCTTTAATATCTCATAGTGATGTCCCTGATGCTAAAATAATCATGATATTAACTTAGAGTAATTTTGTAACATGAAAAGACCAGTGTCTGCCCTACCTACGTCACTGTGTTGAGAGGATTAAAAGAGAGTCTATGTTCATGTGCTATGTAAAAGCACTTTATTATTATTACTGGTATCATGATATTTGCTGAAAGATTTCACATGATATACTCTTTTATATATCATCTATATAAAATAACTATCACTCTTATATGTGAACTCTTAATAAATTCTTAAGCTAGTTATTTCTATATAGAAAACCATTCTCCTCTGAAATAGAGGCCACAGCACTCCTGACTTGTGCAGTATTGCAAAACCAGATTTCAAAATGGTTAAATTCATAATTTGTGAGACACCTATTAAGAGGAAAAAAAATCTTATTGGGAACCATATCAAGAGAAAAATGAAGGAGTAGGGCTCAGAACCCTTACTGAGGCCAAAAAATACCCCAATGTTTTGAAAAATCTTACTGACAGATTTTACCTGGACAAAATTATTAAACTCAGCTTCAGAATGTCACAAAAAAGGAAATAAAGTTCCCTTCTCTCTTTCTTGTGCAATTTTCATTTGTCTCTTGTTTTAATAAATGAATGAATTTTAAGATAACTCACAGAAAATGTATAACCAATAACTGAGCTATTTAATATACCTGTTTGCACAGTTAAAATTCAAAAATTACATTTCCTCACTTAAAATGATTGTGGAGAATCAAAAGAAGAGGGCTACAAAAATGTTGAGGACCATTTCTTGAAACAGGAAAGAGACCTTGGAAAGAAAAGTTATGCTTTGAAGAAAAACTCAAAATAAAAGAAACTGCTGAATACAATGGCACAACTGAAAGAAGATGATATTATCAATATCAAAGTATTAGAAGCAGACCAACAAAAACCTTCACTAGTTAAAGCAACTTAATTTTATAATAGCAACAGTGCAAGGTACTCAAAATAAAACCCAAGTAAGCAAGCCATTTGTTTTCTAGCCCCTTCTCATACAGTATCTTATGCTATAGCCAATAAAGAAAAATTCTAAACAAAAACAGTCAGCCATATATACACAACAAATCCTCCTCCAGTGAAAGCGTGATTGAGAATGAAACCTTTTCAACAAATAATAAGATTCCAAAACAATGAATAAAGCTATGAAAAGAAAGAAAAATCTATTCATCAGAAACACAGAATTTCAGAATAGAGACAAACAGCAGGAAGTTAGGAAATAGGAGATATTTGTATCCAGAAATTAAAACAAACAAACAAAAAGCCATATTGGCAATTAAGACTAGATGAAAAGATTCTAAGCCAAATAAAAAAGTGAAAATGTGGAAAATTGAAGAAAAAGAGCTGTATGAGATCAATTAGATAAAAAATAATGTAATAAAGGGAGCACACAGAGAAAAAATTTCCAACATACAAATAATTGGAGTCTCTTTAAAAAAAAAAAAAAAGAACAGAAATAAGATCAGAAATACTATTAAAAATTATATGTTAAGAACTATTTCTTGAAATTAAATAAAAACAAAACAGGATCTAATATTTAGAGAGACTCACAGTATTCCTGGGAAAATTGTCTCAGAAATACTGTAGTAAAATCCTTAGGCTTTAAGGTTAAAAAGTTACACTGGTCCTCTAGGAAAAAGACTGTCTTTTAAAAAAAGAAAAAAGTTAATTTGATATCAGATTTCTTTACAGTGGCAAAGCAAAGCAACGGTGGAATAGCATCTTGAAGGAGCACAGAGAAAGATAATATGAAAACCAAAATTTTAATAGCCATTGAAGATATTTTTCAAGAATCAAAAATATTTTAAAAGCTATATTGTCTTGCAAATCTTAGAGAATATTTTCCTCCTATGTTTCTTGAGATCAACTGAAGAGAAATGATTTGTTTATTCTAATTCATGTTTCCCCTTTGACATAGGAGTTATTGAATATAGTTTTTTTGTCTATAGGTAACTGGGCCTATGCATTTTTTTTATTTACTTAGTTTTTTAGCATAATTGCATCGTAATAAGCTAAACCCCCCCCAAATATTTCAGATGCACCAAAATACAATGATCACAGTTATAAAAAATAATCATATTCCCTCACGTTATTTAATATCTAAATGATATTTAAATTTATACCAAATGCTCCCAAAATAATATTTATATATTTTTTTGAAACAGGGTTGCATCTAAATTTTGTAACAGGCTACATAATTGGATCTCTGCCTACAATGATAGTTTTAAATCCTGTAGGTATAAATATTTGTGATAAATTAGTTTTCATTTTATGAAAGATAGCATAGGAATAATTTTATGATTTCTGACTTTAACTTAGAATGATTAAATGAGTTGTTCCTATTGATCAAACAACTTTAATTCCACTATAGGTTTAAGGTGCTATATGGTGAATCAATTTACCAACCAAATAAAGTACTAATTGCATATCATGATATTTTCCAGATTGCCTTTGTATCCATTATACTGAAAGACACCACTAGTTGCTTCTCATACTTCAGCATTTCTTTTCCCTTCTTGATTTCTTTTAAGAGAGTGTGTCAGTTGTTAGTAAAATGCAAACATTCTAAATTTGTCTTATTGTTTCCTGGTACATTTATTTAACACGTTTCTCTGTCCTGTATCTTGAAAACTGGAAGTGAGAATTAGAGAATTGATTGGACAAAGTAAAATGGCAAGACTGTTTCAGAAGTAATGCTATGTATTTGCAATTTTATGTTATCAGCAGGCATGTAATGCCAAGTTAACCCACTATTTGTGATGCTAAAGTTGATTACTTGGTTACAGTGGTGGCTGGAAATTTTCCATTATAATTAGTAGGTAATCTATGAAACCATTCAGATAACTCTTTTCACATAAGAGTTTTGCTTTTTAAAATTCATTTCTACTTCAGAATTTTATTTAATTCACTGAACTGAAACAGATGAAAGTGTATGTCTTATATGAAATTCTGATTTTAAAGATGTGTATGAAATTTCATTGAAAGTAGATATTGACAAAATGGCCAAGAACACTAGAACAAAACTTACGAAAAAGACAATGATACATCATTCCTAACATGGAATAAATTTAATGTACTGAAATGAAGCAGTGAAAGTGAATCTTTTGTCTACATTGTTGAAATCCTGCTTTTAAATGCATATATAAAAATCATTTAATAGCAGCATTTAAAAATGGCTGAGAAACGGATTTGCAACTCGTTGATGATTCTTTCCTAAATAATTATTTTATTGAGGCTGCAAATATTGATTTTCTAATTCTGTCATTCCTTTTTTATTTATTACCTGGCATCATTGTGTTGTAAAAAGGAACTCCCTCCTCTTGTGTTTGCATGTGTATGACTCTGGGCTAATGGATTTTTAACTATTTAATATAACAAAGTTGATTAAAATCATTTTTTTTGATAATCACAATGTCCCAAATTTTGTCAGTAGGAGAGAGTGAGAGACT
The DNA here is from genome assembly GCF_027409185.1 of Cynocephalus volans. Classification (NCBI taxonomy): domain Eukaryota; kingdom Metazoa; phylum Chordata; class Mammalia; order Dermoptera; family Cynocephalidae; genus Cynocephalus; species Cynocephalus volans. The sequence goes on from NC_084472.1 coordinate 60,009,540, forward strand.
GAAAGAGAGAAAACGAATTTGTCAGAGTAGTAACAATTGCTGAACCCAAGTGGAGGGTGTATGCTTTTCATTTTGCCATTCTTTAACTTTTGTATATATATTTTTTTACTATTTTCATGACAAATTTTTTTAAATGTAGAGAAAACTGATCTTCATTTTGACTACAAATACTTCATTAAGAGCAAGAGAAATAAAAATTAGTAGATGTGACCTAGTATTCAAGTAAGAAAGAAAAAAATGGAAAGAATTTAATAGAGCCATTTAATAAGCAACTAGATTTTTTTTTTTTTTTCCAACCAGTAAGGGGATCGCAACCCTCGGCACGGTGTGGTCTGCACAACGCTCAGCCAGTGCGCGCACCGGCCATCCCTATACAGGATCCAAACCCCGCAGCCTCAGCTCTACCAGAGCCGCACTCTCCCGAGTGAACCACGGGGCTGGCCCAGCAACTAGATTTTTAAAGGCATCATGCTAGGTGCTGTATATGTATTATCATTTTTACTATAACAACTTGTAAATTATTTTTTTCCATGTTTACCAATAAAAGTTAAGTGAATTATACAATTCCATATCACTATTAAGTGGTGGGTCCAAGATTTTATCTTGACTCCAAAAACTATGTTATTTACTGTGTATCACACATTTGAAGAAAGCAGTTTTTAAGATTAAATTTCAGAGCAATGTTTACTTGCAGGTGAAAATGAGTTACTATGAAGAATACAAAGGCAATCTAGGACATGTAATGCATGTCACAGAACACAATATTTTCTTGGGTTTTCCAATTGATTCACTACAGAGCACATTAGCTATAGAGTGAAATTATGGTTCTTTGATCAATGGGAACAACTCATTCAATCGTGCCAAACTTAAATTCAGAAAACCATAAAATTAGTCATTCGGTATCCTTCTTAAAATGGAAAATAATTTATCACAAATAGTTGTGCCTATAGGCTTTAAGCTTGTCATTTTATGATCTTTGGCAAAAATCCAGTCATGTGGTTTATTACAATGCTGCCTATATAATGTTGGCAGAAATACAAAATTAAACATTTTGCTCAAATGTCCCTTCAGTCATCAGAGAAAAAAGTATGCTTTTAAGTACCACACTACCCTAGAGTAAATCATGTCTTGTTTTTATAAAGATATATAGAAAGCAATAAGCTATTAATATTCAATAGCTGTGGATCATGTTATAGCCAGGAATTGTAAGATGTGGCCTTAGTACCCTGAGAGGTGTTGTCTACAGGAACACAACACAAAACATTCATAATTTATTTATCCTAAATGTCTTATACTTTTTTAAAATTGTTTAATGTATCTGTGGTATCAGAAGATAAAAATAGAACTTATTTGAACTCTAAACATGACAGCAGTTCTTGATATTCATGGTGTGGAAAGGAGAGCCTGGACTAATAAGTTAGAAAACTTAAGTGCATTTATTCATTTATTTGAGTTTTCAAGCTGCCTGGTTCAGGGATCCAAACTCTTGACCCTGATGTTATCAACACCACCCTCTAACCAACTAAGCAAATGGCCAGCCTCTTAAGTACATTTGAAGTGGTTTGTTTACAATTATGGTTTGTAATTCAGACGATTTTTCCTAAGGACTGTAAATAAATATCTGTTGCCTAATACTATTCACTAATATATATTTTTTAAAATGTCAATTTTAAAATATTGATTTCCTGTATGCAAAAGGCAATGCTTACTAATATTAACTATATAAACGTATATTTGGTGTCACTATTAAAATTCATTATTAGATATTAGTTTTTTAATATATAAGCTGACCTTCAGAAAAAAATAGTAATTCAATATGCTCTGCATTATTTACTACCTAATTTGTAAGAAGAAAGACATAAAGCAGATGGATACATTTTGTATAAGAGAAGTGATCCCATTTATCCGCAGGGATCAGCTTAGCCAATTTAGTTAGAAAATATTATTAAATATAAATCTCAGTATTTCAAAGGACTAGAAAGAGCAAAACGGTGGAAAGAGATATAGTCCTTGACCCCTATGTTTTGCTTGTAGTCTAAAGTATTATTGATTTTAAAAACAACAACAACAAAAGAATCACAAAAAGCAATCCCTACTAAACCTGACAGCAGATGCTCAAGCCCCTTGGAAACTTGTATGGTGGAGACTAGTTGTGGTTTTCACAGCACACAAAAGCAGATGCAAGTTTTGGCCCAGGTCAAATTGATCCTCTGCCTTTACCTCTTTATACAAACCCTCAATTCAGAATCTCATTATCTCCTACCATCACCAACGGGAAAAGTTTCTGTCCCTTGAAGTTTACATTTGTAAAATTCAACTAATAATGCTGCTGAATAAACTAGATTAATGTATATTATATACCAGGCAAAATACATTCAAAAGAAGCCAATTCCTCTGTTTATGTGTGTATATGAGGTTAAATCTATATAAGTACATATTTATTCATAGATATATTACAATAACAAATATACAGCTCTATAATTTTTAGCTTTATTAGTTATGAAATTTATAAATTATTCTTGGTGAGTAGACTACAAAGCAAAACAAACAATCATAAATCTAAAGAAATGAAAGTTCTGTGAAAACTTGACACTCTACCAAACACATGCACAAGGATTAATTTATTTAATTCAAGCACAATAGAGGCTTTAAGTTTACTATAATCCCAGTTTATGGTTCAGATTATGGAAGCTCAACGATATTGAATCATGTAGCCAGTGATTAAATTGTAGAGCCATTTATGATTGTGAATTCTCATTGATTTTCATATTCCACCTCACCATGCACATTGGCAAGAGGCATTACGGACAAAGATGATGACATTATCTTCTAAATCCCTGATGTTGCTGCTTGCTTCAGTGCCTGGAGTCACAAATGGGTATATTGAGAGCTTCAAGGAGCAGAGTAAACAATTGATTTACAAAGAAAAACAAAAATGTCCAAGTTCAGAAAACTTAGTAGACTGTTTAATAATTGAACATAAGGAGTTGGACACAATAAATAAAAAAGAAGGAATAACTAAAAATTATGATGAGAATTTCCAGATAAGGTCTCAGTTCTGGGAAAGAAGCAGAAACCAAATCAGGAATGCTGTATGGAAATAGAGAAGAAACAATAATGTGGGTAGAAAATAATGCATTTCTTAATTCAGAATTTGAATAAAGGGGGAAAAAAAGGATTCATGGCAGGAATTTTTATATGGGAATGACTTTGCTTTATTCATTCATTCATTCACTCATTCACTCATTCATTTGTTCCTTTTACCTTGCTGGCTGCCCAGGCTTCAACTGGAAGAGTCTGACCGAGTGGTTAGGCTGTGAGAGCCAGGAGCCTGCAGACTTAACAAGTGTACCAGGTGGTCCTGAAGCAGGTGGGAATACTTCAAGATACTTGCTTTCAGTGGTGATAAATTGGTGAAAAGTTAAAATTGAGTGTTTGGATGATTTCAGTAAATTCTAGATTTTATACGCAGCTGAGATTTATATATTTTTTTCCTATGGAGGATAGGGGTTAATATTTGTCTTTCTGTTTCTTACCTTATTGACAAATTTTCTATCTGTCAGAAATCAGAGAGTTTGGATAAACGTGTGTCCTACGGTTTCAGCCTCTCATCTGAAAACTAAGATTAGGGAGTTTGTTGAACAAGAAGAGAATGCAAGACTGCATGATAAGTGGCAGAATTATTTGGGATAACAACTGTCAGTCCCATGCTTTCAATAATTTTAATATGAAGTGCTTTTTGGATATTCTGTATTTAGAGCTAGGTTCCTCAGGACAGCATTTTCAGAAGATTATGCCCTTTTACTTATACAGTTCCCATCATTAAGACCACAGTCTTCAGGCTACTCACACATTAACAATTTTGATTTACATTTTTAAAAAAGAAAATGTTATTAAAATATATGAGCAAATAGAAGTTATATTTTTACACGTTACTAAAATCTGCAGTTTAAAACCACTGCAGTAATGAGTCTACTCTCTGGCCCCAATTTTCCTGGAGTATAGGATACAGTGGTAGGTAAGGCCAAGTACAAGCTCCGGAGTCAACTTCCCAGGATTTACATCCTGGTTAGATTTCTGGCAGCTGTTGACTTGGGGTAACAGCCTTGGTTTCTTCATCTATAAAATAGTGGTAATAATAATGCCACCATTTCAACTTTGCTCTTAACATTAGATGAACTAGTAAATGACATGGGTTTAGACCAGTGCCTGATAAAAAGCAAGTGCAATTAATTACAATAAAATTGCTAACAATAATTATTATTATTTAGACAATGAAAATATCTGTCAACCTTCTCCTGTCTTGGTGAATCCCCCAGTGACAGCTCGTGCTGCTCAGAAGTCAATTGGAGCCAAGAGACTTATTCAATTCTACAGTAGTTAATGGGTGCTAATTATTTACAAGATTGATCCTCTGCGAAAAGCCAAAAGGTATAAAATGCTGTTTCCCATCCTGAGTTTATGTACAGATAGAAAATATCTACAAGTTGTGAAATATCCCTAATATGATGTGGGATGTGGAAATATAAATGGGGAGCACTGAAGAGGGAGAAATAGGTCCAGGCTCATTTTAGGATTTTACCCCTGACACAATACCCTTCAGTCAGTTGGTGAGTAGGAAAAATTCTGGGTCCTTACAGTTAGATAAGATGGAAAGTGGTAGTGAACTGGGAGGAAAAGAATGAATTACGTATTGGGTAAAATGCAACCAAAAAAGCTTTAGAACACGCCAATTTTAAAAATGAAAAAAATTTAAATTTTCTACTAAATGAAGTTGAGAGGCAAAAGAGATATCTGTGTCCCATGAGGGTCTCCTTACCAGTGTACCCACAGGATATTAAAAGGAATAGGTCTCTCTAACAAGATTACTTTCTGTTCAAAGGGCTTGCAGAAGAGCAAAAAATAAGTTGGATAAACACTTAACTGTATTCATATATAAATATGTTATATTTCAGAGACAATTTATCATATATTAAATTTTCTTATATAAAAAAATAACCCAGGTAACAATATCTTAAGGTAAATTTTGGCCTTCTACAGCTTAAGGAACTGACTAGGAGCAGAGTGTTGACTTTCATAGTCTTCTGTTGATTTGGACTAAAACAAATATTGTTCCACCTCTGAGATAGACATACACAGAGGAGGAAGGCCAGGATGATAGGAACAAGACCTTGACTTTACAACTTAGTTCATTCAACTAAGCACGGGAAGAATCTTAAAAAGTGTTCTGGATGTGTGGGAGAGGTTAGTAACCAAATCAACTTAGCCTTTTATTCATATATACGAATAGACAACCCAAAATCCTGAGACAGCTAGTGAGAAGTATTGACTCAGAAGAATCTAAAAAAAAAATTAAAATAAAAAGGGTCAAGAGGAAGCAGAAATAATGCCAATTATTGTCCGCAGATATGTTTATTTATTATTTTCATTAAGATGCTTTAAATCTTGCTGAGCCACTGTCAAAGATAAGAACAATGCAACAAATCACAAAAGCTCTGAAATGTTAAAATAAAAACATTTAAACTTACATCTTTTTAAAAATTCAGTGCAATGTACTTATAATATTTTTGTATGACACTTTTGCAATTGGAACAATTCCAAAGCAAGTGCATTTAACCTAAAAAATCTCTTTTCGTGAAGAAAGCTGACATCCTCCTTCATTTGTAATCACTCTGCTAATGTTGACAAATAACAAATCTCTACCAAGCATCATTGTGAGAAAAGAAGTGAAAATCTTTAAAGAATCTCTGAAGATGTTAAACTAAGATGCCTCTTTGGTAATATAAAAACTTGGAATTCATCTCTAATGATACCATTCATAATGAGATAGCAAATAAATTAAGTTTAGTATTTTTTTGTTTCCTCCCATTTAACCAATTAACATTCAATTACTGAATACTTTCATCATGCTAGACACTGTGTGAAGTTACACACACACACACACACACACACACACACACAAACGGGATAAGTCCATCAGAATTGTGTCTTGGCCTAGTTTGGGGTCTAATTTTTTTTTTTTTTATCTTAATGCCTGAAGCTATAAGAGATGGGAGCCTGGTTATTATCTGTACTTTGCTGCAGAATTTTTTCTTTTTAGTTCCAGTAGTGGATATTTCAATTCACCTTTGGGAAAGCTACTTTAATTTTTTTGTTAAAAAAGTCATAAGATATCAGCTTTTTGTTAAAATTTGATTATATATTTTTGGCCTGTGTAAACTTGAGAAAATCTGTTGTTTCATTTTAGAGGGTGCATTTTACCTTTTTCTTTTTTTGTATGAATAAAGATTATTCTCTGCAGAAATACTGTCATTTCCTTTGAGAGATAAGGGTGTGTGTGTGTGTGTGTGTGTGTGTGTGTGTGTGTGTGTGTGTGTGTGTGTGTGTGTGTGGTGTGTGTGTGTGTCTGTGTGTGTGTGGTGTGTGTGTGTGTCTGTGTGTGTGTGTCTGTGTGTGTGTGTGTGTCTGTGTGTGTGTGTCTGTGTGTGGTGTGTGTGTGTGTGTCTGTGTGTGTGTGTGTGTGTGGTGTGTGTGTGTGTGGTGTGTGTGTGTCTGTGTGTGTGTGTGTGTGTGTGTGTGTGTGTGGTGTTGCTGCTGCTGTTGTTTGAATGCTATGAGTTACTAGCTAGAGGAGCAACAATGAGGAACATGAAGTTTTCTGTCTTAGCATCAATGGTTCAGGCCTGAATAACAAAGCACAGCATGGACTCTTGAGAAGAGGGCCATATGTACTGTTCCTGTGCAAAATGAGCAATGTTCTGGCAGCCTAAGCCTTTTTAGATAGACTCTAGGATATCATCAAGGACACCCGTAACAATGGCAGCAGGGAGGGTCCCCTGGGTAACTTCAAGGAGAATTGGAAGTGCAGGTCAGGGGAGAATGTACTGGATGTATCTGGAGATTGAAACAGGTGATCCAGTTTGTGAGCAAGCAGAGAACACAAAACTGAGTAATTACAGAGACAACTTCAAGAACACTTTTCATTGGAAAATGGAAAAGATATGGCAATGTTTAAACCTTTTACTTTTTTGATCACAAGACAAAATTAATCCCTAAATTTTCAATTAATCTTGTCCTGCTGTTTCCTTACTAACTTTCCTTGGCTTTCTTGTTGTTCGTCCAACATGCCATATTTACTGATGCTTCAGGACCTTCACTCTTACTGCTTCTCCCACCCAGAATATTCTTTCCCTGGACCTTTGCATTGCTTTACCCATTGCTTCTTTCTGTCTTTACTTGTATGTTACTTTCTGACAGAGATTGCCCAAGACCTAACTTGAATATTTCTCTCTACCCATGTTACTCTCTTTCCTAGTACCTTACTTATTTTTCTTCAAGTTACTTATCACTACATGACAGTATATTATATATTGTAGATGGATTTGCTTGTTTGTTTTCTGTCTCTTTTTCCCACTGGAATGTAATCATCACAAAGGTAGAGTCTCACCTTTCCAGACACACAGAAGTTGTCTAGAATGAGTACTATGGCCCCCAAATACATACCAGGGAACTAGGAAATGTGGGGAAGCAGTAAAATATTTCCAGTATGGGATAGCTAAATTTAAGTAACAGGGAGACATGGGACTGCAGTAAGATTTATTTATATTTAGCAACAGGAATGTTTTAGAGAAAATAATGCTCACATGCTATTTAGCTACTATTATCTGAAAAAAAGTCACATGCATGAAGATTTTGATACACATGAACACACACGACAAAAATGTAGGATAATGTTACCATTTGCTTATTCATTATTACCTTCTCCAAACCATTTGGAGAAGGTTTGTTTCTGAAAATTTATTGGTTTGATCTGCTAAATAACAGAATGCAAAAGGAAGAAATGTTATGTTATCCCTATTAGCTATTCACAAAGAAGCACGTTATTGACAACTTCATTTCTTTATTTTTTTTACTTCTCAAATAAGTAATGCTATATTAATTTATTTGGATTAACCCTTAAAAATTATTTTTATCAGGCATGGTTCGCCAAGCTGCTGTAAACTCCACAACAGAGGTTTTGAGAGACATACTTTTATATTGGATAAGAAGAAAGATAATAAAATTGTCAAAATGCATTGGGGGAAAAAAAGAGAAAGGTTTGTTCAAGATGTTGACCTTTTGATTTCTGAATCAGACTTGCTTACTGAAAAAAAATGAGATTTCAAGACACACAAGAAGTACAATACTCAAGATGAGTAAAGAGAATTGATTCCAAACTGAGAACAAGCCAGTGTGGGAACATGTTAGGCATTTTCACTTGGAAAGCTTATTTTTATTAGCTGCTTATAGGATTGTTTAATACTCAAAATCAACATTTTATTTTTGGTTTTGGTTTTGTATTGGTGAACATTCCTCATGTACTAGGAGAAATCAAAGTTTTAATTATGTTTGAGAGGTGCTAAATTAGGCTGCTTTTCTCCTTATAGGATGCCTATCTTGAAGGATAAGAATCCCTTGCCATGAATGACTTTCAACTGCCTTCTACATTAATCCCCCAAAGAAAAACTCTCCTTTCACCTACCAAATATTCTACCCTATTTTTCTTTTAATGTTGTTTTTGCTTGTCTGTTTGTTTTAGAGTATCCATCATTGTGTCAGACCAAAACTGTTAACAATTTTTCAGCATTACTTGAACAGATAACCTGGGTTTTGATTTTATATCTCCACCTAATGAAAGCTTTCAGTTGTAATATCACTGTTTGAAATTCCTGACAATTTTACTAAACTGTGTCTATGTTGAACCCAACGAGACCTTTTCCTGAATTATTCTTTGAATGCCATTTTAAATCACTTCAGCTTCTATCAACAGTTTATTACAAAAAGGATGACATTTCAATGGTAGGCTTCTCTTGGAATTAAAGCGTTTTCCTTAGGGATGACATCCCTGATGCTGTTGTTTGAAGTCTCAATAAAAGTAGCTTTATTTCACATCCTCAAAAAATTTTTTTTAAAAAGTCAGTTTATCCAGGAGTATAAAGATATAAGTGAATTTTACCTAGTAGTGCCAGAACACAAAAGCCTTTCAACAAACAGGACATGAATTTGTGAATCCATCTATTGATACTAGAGAAGTACACACTTGATATAAATATATTTTCCAAATCTATGCTCCTTAAGTTCCACTTAAACTGTTTCTTTTATTCTTGACCTCTCCCCTGTATTCGTTGGTCACTAAAGTAAATGCTAGATCTTCACCAGTTTCCTTGGGATTCAGCAAATATTAAGAAGAGACATGTTGCTGAGTAAGCTTGACATCACTACAGATACCATTGGCCTAGAAGTTCCAATTTTCTCCTAGTCCTCCCTTTCAAAGCTGAACTTTGTGAACCTCTCTTTTACAATCTGGTCAATATAGCATTCTGGGTACTTAAATTGGTTTCCATTGAAGAGGACAATAAAGACCAAAAAAAGATTATGTACAAGTAAAAGTATGTATATCTTAGCATAACTGGTGAAATAACATGACTGCCTTATTGTGAGCAGGTATTATACAAATTTTCTTCTAAAACTCTTAAAAAAGAGTGAATATCCTTAGAGTGTGTGTTTCAGATATTCATACATCTCAGTACCACCATTTGCTGTCTGGAAGGCATTTTTGGTCTTTAAGATGGCTTGGTTACTTCATGAATAGCCACCTGAATGAACAAAAAGGGATGGTAGTCAGATAAATTCCTACTATATGTAATGTTTTTAATTAATTAAATTTTATTTTCTAAAAAAAATCAGGTAAGAAAATGTAATATAATAAGAACTACATAGGTGTATAAAAAAGTGCTCATATCACCAATCATCAGGGAAGTGCACATCAAAACCACAATGAGTTATCATCTCATTCTTATTAGGATGGCTTTTATCAAAAAAGACAAGAAATAAGTGTTGGTGAGGATGTAGAGAAAAGGAAACCCTTGTACTTTACTGGTGAGATATTGGTTGGTCCAGTCATTGTGAGAAACAGTATGGAGGTTTCTGAGAAAGTAAAAATAGAACTACCATGTAATGCAGCAATTCCTCTTCTGTGAATATACTCAAAATAAATAAAATCACCACCTCATAAAAATCGGTGCACTCCCATACTCATTGCAGCATTATTCATAATAGCCAAGATATGTTTGCAATTGAAGTCTCCATCAATGGCTAAATGAATAAAGAAATTGTGAAATATGTACATAATGGAATATTTTTGGCCTTAAAAGTGAATGAGATCTTGCCATTTGAGAAAACGGATGAACTTAGAGGAAATCATACAGAGTGAAGTAAACCAGATACAGAAAGAGAAATACTACATGATCTCACTTATATGTAGAATATATATTTTAAAAATTGAATGCATATAAATGGAGAGTAAAACAGTGTTTGGGATGGGGGTATAGGACAGGATAAAAAAATATAGGCCAAAGGGTATAAAGTTGCAGTTATGTAGGATAAGTATACAGATCTAATATGCAACATGAGTGTTACTGACTTAGGCTCTTGGGTCCCAACATCATAGAAAAGAACAATGCACCCAGCAGTAAAGTAAGCAACACTTTATTATAAAGGAGATAGACTAATACATAAGGGAGGTAGCTACAGAGAAGCTAGCTCCCTAAGAGAGCTGTTCAGAGTCCTGTATATGACAAGGGGAAAAGGGGTGCAGGCCAGCATCATCGTTCTGCACCTCTGGAGCTAGTTCATTCTGTTCTTCCTGGTTGCATGATAAGTGCACGCTCAGTGAGTGCTTCGGTCCTTGCTCCTACTCAGTTAAGTCCCAGCTGGTGGTGTTGCTCATTATCGCCACCCCAGGAGGGTCATTGTAGTGGTCACCTTGAAGTTTTGTGCACATAACAGGAACACCTAAAGGGGGTTTTAAGGTTAATCTGTAAATCAATTTTTACAAATACAGGAAAAGAAAGAATGGGTAGATAATAAGTTTTATACAATAGTTATATTTTAACAAGGCTTGGGGAAGGAGTTTTCCAACTCAGTAAATATCGGTCCCCCTCATATCTCAGTTTACTTTATCAGAGTGCTTGTGCCCAACCAGTCTCTTTCAGTCATTCTTATCAGGGCCATAGAGTAATCATGTGCTCTGGGGGTCTCATGACTGAGAAGCAGAAAACTAACAAAATGTCCTCTGCAGGGAAAACAGAGTCAGTTTAGTTCACAGGCCTAGCCCTATTCTGTCTCATGAAGACTAAAGTTAATAACATTGTATTGTATACTGATAATTTGCCAATAGAATAGATTTTTAGGTACATTTACTGCAAAAAAAAAAAAAAAAAAAAGAAAGGTGACTAAATGATGAGTATATTGATTTGCTTTACTATAGTAATCACTTCACTATGTATATATATATATATATCAAGTATATCAAAACATCATGTTCTACACCTTAAATGTATGCAATCAAAAAATAATAGCTACAACCCCTCATTTTCATGAATTCAAACTAAGAGACACAATGATGCAGATAGTATTCCAAATAAGGACAACAGAAGAGTGCAAAAATAAGACTTGCAGTTACAAAAGTTGCATACTTAAAGATCATTTTACTGATGTTAGTAATTAACATGCCCTCATTCGATTAGTATTTTATTAGAATGAGTATTAGTATTTTTATGTCAAAGTGAATATATACAATTTTTCCCCTTTATTTTGTAGATTTTATTGAAAGGCAATTGATTATACATATTTGTGGGGTATAGAGTTGAACATCAATACCTGTGTACAATATGTGATGATCAAGTCAGGACGATAAGATGAAACAACCTATAAAAATAAAAAAATGTATTTTTTTCTATAAGCAGATTTGCTCTAGCAACTCGATATGCACATTTTCACACTGAATAGATATGCCAAATTCTTCTCTGTCAGTAGACAACTCACTTCAATATTGCATGTGGATATTAGAGAATTTTACCATTATTTTCAACTCTGAAGAGAAAAAATGCATCTATTTTATGCTTTAACTTTTCTCTTTATGATCATTGGTGAGATCAGGCAGCACTTCAAATTTGCATGCAGTCTGTTAATCTCCTGTTCACAGCTTTTGCTCTTTTTCCATTTCTTTTTAGATTGTTGTATTTAATTCTACACATGTTTATAATATGGTTATCTTTTTATAATGTGAGTGTATGGCTTTAAATACCCTATATTCTTTATATAGTATATTTTTATTTATAATATACAGGGGTGTATATGTGTGTGTGTTAATTGTAAATAGATATATGTATTTGTGTTTTGAGTGAGGATAGATAGATATCCAATCATATCCTAATCTTTATGTTGCCTTTGATTATTTTGATATATTTTATTTTGATTAGGAGCTTTTTTTGTAATTTCATTATGATATCTGAATTAGCTGACACCGAGAATGCCTTGCTCATATTAAGAGAGTAGAGACAAATTGTTTTTCAGTGGAAATCTATCCATTGTCTGGAGAGCACCCCATCAGGTGATTGGTTCTATCCTTTCTTTGCCTTTAAACTATTTTTCAACAATTCATCATCTATATAGAGCACTTGCTCCTTTTTGTATTGTCTGACTCTAGCACTGTTTCCTTATTTTTGAACTATTTTTCTACTCTGTATAAATATGTCTGTTCTTTGGTTTGAAATTTGGTTTTATGATTTGAACAGCTGGTGGTCTCTGGAAATGAGCTAATGGTTTACAAAGGTTCTATTCTCTGTTGGGTAAAAGCTGACAAAGAATTTGGTGTGGTAGGCTTTTGTTTGTTTGCATATTGGTCTATTTTGAGCTCAAAACAACTGTGTCCACTTGGAAGGAGAATACCTCTTTTATATCTGCAACAGTTTTGGGGGGGGGGGTTGTTTGTTTCTGAGTTTAACCTTTCCTATGGCTGAAATTTTAGAATTTAAATACAAGCTATTTTTATCTGTGTCTGTACGTTTAAATGTCTATATCTCATAAAGACCTTTACCTTTTAAAGAATGAGTACTGCGAGTTAAATGTGTCCCCCAAAGGTCATGTATTGGAAACTTAATCCCTAACAATGTTAAGAGAGTGAGAAATCCTAGCATGGTAATTGAAAGATGGGGTTTTCGAGAGGTGATTAGATTGTAAGGACTGTAACCTTATGAATGGATTGATACATTGATAATTTAATGGGTGCTAATGGGCATGGATCTAAAAGTTTTTAAAGGAGAACAAGTGAGGAAGTTAGCTCTCTCTTACTCAGCCCATTCTCCATGTGATACCCTATATTACTGTAGAGCCACCAAGAACATGCCTATCACCAGATGTGTTCTCTGGACTTCGGACTTCCCAACCTCCAAAACTGTAAGAAACAAATTTATTTATTTATAAATTACCCCATTTCAGGTATTCTGCTATAAGCAACAGAAATTAACTAACATAATGAGTTTTTATTTTCCTACTTCCAAATGGTCTTTATAAATTAGGCTATAAAGTTGATAATATTAAAGGAGCACTGTCTGGTTGGCTTATAGAGATAAATGCAAATTGGAAATTTCCAACATTCCAAAAAAAAAAAAATAAGAAAATTTTAGTGCCTATATATAATATACTAGAAAACAAATGTATTTTTATAAGAACCAACTCAAAACATTTAAGAGTTTAAGTTCATAGAACTTAGGTAAAGCTTTGACAAACAAAACTAATGTTTTTGGTATAACAAAAACAGCTGTCTTCTCTGACATGTAAGTGTTAAGCATAGTGTGTGCATACATTTGTATTCTATTTGTATACATTCTTCCTAAACTTATATAGATTTACTGATCAAGTAAACTAATTCTATTCTAATTAATGTTTAAGGTTATGAACAATTTAGTGTATAACCAAATTGAATCATTATTCTTACAAACTATTCCAACATTAATTACGTTTGTAGAATGTCAGCTTGAAGATATTTTCCAGGATTGTACCCAACAATACTTTGGACTGACATTAAATTGAGTTAATTAATTGATATTTATTGAACACCTAGCTCATTTCTAAGTAAGGTAGAATACTGAAACATTTGTAACTAATAAATATTTTAAGTTTATGTGCACTTGATTCTTATGTTTCTATGTTACAGAGAAGTTCTAAATTTAGAACATATTTTCTACACTACAGAGAAGGTCTGTTAAAGGACATGTTCATATCCTTCAAGAAGTTGTTTAAGGGATAGTTAAAGCTATAGAAACTTGTATTATGTGTATTCATGAGCTCTGTTAATTGTTAAAATGCTAATGTGTATCAGATAGTTCACAATGTATATCTATCCTACAGTTTTTCTTTGAGAAATAGTTACTTAGATTAAAAGTTGTAATTAGTATATATGAATGAGATGACTAAGAACAATAATGGCAGAAAGGTGCAAGTTTGTACACAAGATAATGATATAGGTTTCTGTTATTAAGGGAAAAACTGTGGTTTTGTCCTAAAGTGAAATGTGTGGTCATTCCATAATAAGAAAGAGTGAAGGACAAAACTTGGATGAATATAGAAAGTTGTGAGATTGTGAAAAAGGAATTTTATATTCCTTGAATTATATGTACGTGCAAATAATGAGTCTGAAAAGAAGCAATAAGATATGTTAAAATTTTGCTAAAATTCAGTGAAACAAGGATTAATCATATAGGATTGGATGAACTGGAGGGATGGTTGTAGTTTTTGTTTTGTTTCTGATATTACTAATATTGTTTTAATGGCCTATTTTGGATATTTTCGGAAATCCTTTCTTTCTGTTTAAGCTATTTGTAATTCAAAATAATTTAGTAAATTCTATTTTTGTAAGCTGAAATAAAACATTTAAAAATGATCTCTTATTCTCTGTACCTGGCCCTTTCTCCCCAGAATTCAAAATTAACAGCCTCTTACTGAGTCTTATTTTTTATGGCAATATGGTTTTTTGCCTAGGTTTAGTCAAAAAATACGTTCTTTGTTTCATTTTGTTTTCTTTTAACCAGGATATAATTGGAAAAATTGGTTTTACAAACAAGGACTTGCCTGAAATGTCATAGTTGAGAATGATTCTCATTTAACCTATGTCCGCAGACTTTTAAGGAACTGAATTTGATTTTACAGAGCAATGCTCACAACTGAACTGTTACTGGCTTACAAGGTTTCCTGCCTTACAGATAAATAAGAAAAGTCACTTCCTGACAAGCCCAGGAAACTTAGGTTATTGTGAGAACTTTGAGAATTCACCTAATTTTATAGGTACTGCAGGTAAATCCTGATAAAGAGAGAGTTTGGGCTTGGATTCATATCCCCAAGAGAGTTTGTTAAGAGAACTTTAAAATTCTTATCTGGTGTTTCTTAAGAAAACTTCCAGCAAAGAAAAATTACAAAGATGTATGTGGTAAAGTTACACTTTTGCTACAGCTCGGTAAATAATCAGTCTAGATCTAATGAGAACATCCTTAGTTTATGATTAAGAATAATCTTTGTTTGAAAATGTTTTTGATAGAATGAAGAAAGAAACTTAGGAAAAATTGTGTGTTTCAACAAAAAAACTCTGCATTGTATAGAGCATATGGGACCATTGATGTGCCTGAGCTATTTTACAACAATTTCTCCACATGCAACACACTTTTTGATTAGCCAGTTCTAGAACACTTCATGGTCTTTGAGCTGTTTTTCTCTGCATAAATGTTTGTTCTTTGAATTCTCTCTTAAATCATTGAATCCTTCACTGAGTGAATTAAATAACATCTCTTAACACATGTTCATCTTTAGGTCTATGTGACAGTCACAATTTCATCTTTTTTAAAAAAAATTGCCTTTAAACATGACTTTTTAAAAATAGTGTGTTATGGTTTCATATTATTTCTCAGAATTAATATGCATGCATGTTATCAAATAGCAAATCTTTTTATATTTTGTGGTTGCTTGGTTTCTTTTGTGTGTCTATATGGGTTTTGTTTTCTAAATTGTTACTCAAATATATGTAAGCCATTTACTGAATACCCTATGCCCCACATTTTATAATTTTCCAGGTATCCAATATATTCATCTGTTTCTGGACCTTTTTTTTTCTAGCATCGAATTTCTCTAAATCTGCTGCCAACAAACTATTTTATTCTGTTCGTGTTATTTTATTTTTAATTTCTATAACTTTATAGTAGTATTTAATATAATCATATTTAAGTTAGTTACCATGCTACTTAAAGTTTTTTTTTTTTTTTTTTTTTGGAATGTTCTTACCTCTTTTCATGAAATTATTTTCCAGATGAACTGTAGAATCTGCTATTAAAGATTTATTAAGAAAAGTGTTATTGAAGTTTTATAATGACTGACAATGAAAGAAAACAAGAAACATTTAAGCTCTTTGTTTGCAATTGCTTCTTCAATAAAAATTTACAAACTTGTATCAAAATAATAACTTAGATATGAAGTTAATGGTAAATTAAAAATATTTTTGAAATTTTAATTGGGATTGTATTGAATTAGTATATATTTGAAACTCTTACAATGTTAATTATTAGTGTGGCAGGTCACATCCTCTATTTTATATATTCATGCATTGATTATTTTTAATGCACTGAGAACACTATAAGGCAAAAGAGGCATTTTTTTGAAAATTACCACACCTGGTGTGTTCTTTTGAACCAATTATTTATACATTTTATATTTTTAATAAAATAAAAAAATTCAATATTCACTCTAAAGTATTATAGGTATATTTTCATGAAAACATGACATACACTGCATGCTTTTATAATCTGAGTTAAAAAACTTTGGAGACTTTATTTTCTTTTGTATTAGGAAATAAGAAGCATGCTAAAAAGTGCTAGAATACAAAATTGTAATATGAAAGTGTTTTGCAGTGAGTTTAAACAAAACATTTTATCTGTTAAGTAAATGGTGTGTTCTGGAATTAATGGTATATGTTTCAACGAAAAGAAAATCTCAGGTAAACGTATGGTTAGATAGAACTATAAGGTTTTTTTCTTTGCTTGGGAGATAGAAATTGATTAATCATAGATGTTAGTTATTGATTTAAGCACCTCAAAATTTAAATAAGAAAATATTTTAGTTCAATACTTTCCCTATAAATTAAGTTTAAATATTTTTCCTTACTATCCAAGATAACAAAAATATTACTTCACACTAAAGTGAGATCTGAGGTCACAAACTAGTACCTTAGTAATATCAGACAGACATGCTTGATTTGTTTGTGTTTATTTTTAATTTTTGGCCACTATGAAGTAAAAGAGCAGTGGAAAATTGTTTTTCTTTTTCTTTTTTTGTTTTAAAGTAGTAACTTTTAAAAAGGGACTTTTTAAAAAACTAGAAGGATCTGGCAACATTGGGCTAGCCATACAAGTATAAATGTTCAAATAAAAATTAACAATCACATTTTAGCTAATTAGCCTTTACTGGGCTGAAATGCCTCATCACATAAAACACTCTTCAACATTCCATTACCTTATTGTATTCATACATTACAAATGTGTTTCCTACCCATGTCACAGAAAAATGTGAGGCAGGTAACTCTTGGAGATGATGGTCATCAAAAAAATAGTAAAGTCCTCTATGAATTTAAAGGAGTCCTTTAACTCACAAGGTTTTGGTTTTTCCAGCTGTGTGGCTAGTTAAGGAGTGAATTTCTCAATTTTTTAAAATTCTGTCTCATGCCTGCTCTGATCTTTAGAAATAAATGTACTGTAGATAAGAATGAAACTTCTGTTCACTGTGCAGGTTGTCAGCCACATATGTTAAGACTTTACCCCATATTTACTCATAAAAAAAATGGGTCTAATAGAAGCTGGGAATTGTGTGTTTTTGTCACTACATTACAACTGTCAGTTTCTGGGCCGAGCCCGTGGAGCACTTGGGAGAGTGCGGCGCTGGGAGCGTGGCGACGCTCCCACCGCGGGTTCGGATCCTATATAGGAATGGCTGGTGCACTCACTGGCTGAGTGCCAGTCACGAAAAAGACAAAAAAAAAAAAAAAAAAAAAAAAAAGAACTGTCAGTTTCTGATATTGTGTACTGTATTACTCAGTTGAACACATATGAGTAACACATATAACACAATTTCATCAAAAACAATATGGGTAGCAATGTAGTTGGAAATTTAAAATCTATGACTCAGATGTGCAAAAAGAGTTGGACTATCCCCAGCTGCCTTATAACAGTAACTTTCAAACAGAGCATATCTGGACCCTTCTATTTTATCACTATAAAATTTTCCCACTCCCCTTCCCATCTTTTTTAAAAATTTTATTCTACCTTATTGTGGTACAACACTGAATGTAAATTTTACCCTCTTAACAAAATTTTAAGTGTGCACTACCTTATTGTTGACTATAGGTGCAATATTCTACACCAGATCTCTAGATCTTAGTCATCTTATTTAACTAACACTTGATGCCCATAATTAGCAACTCCTCATCATTCTCCCTTCCCCTAGACCATGGTAAACACCATGACACTCTTTGATTATATGAATTTGACTATTCACAATAGCCACGATATTGAAATAACCTAAATGTCCATTGGCAAATGAATGAATAAAGAAAATACACATACAATGGAATATACATACAATAGAATACCATTCAGCCTTCAAAAGGAGATCCTGCAATATGCAACAACATGGATGAACCTTGAGGACATTAGTCTAAGTGAAATAAGCAAGCCATAGAAAAACAGATACTTCATGATTCCATCCATATGAAGTACCCTACCTTCTTTGAGTCCTTGACAAAAGAAAGTGATGATGGCTAACTCCCTTGCTAGAGCAAGCTATGAATGAATTTCCTCTTGTTTGCTTCCTTTTGGATCATCTTTGTAGATGTCCACAATACCATGTCTACTCTACTACTGCTCTCCTGTTAGCACAGAGCAACACTAATGGAATTTTTCTCAGAGTTCCAAATCAGAAGTAGAGAGTCAGCTCCTTCTGCTTTCTCTTTCTTCCTCAACCTCTCTTAAATTTCTAGCATTCACTAGTGCATGGCATTGAGTTTCTTCTTAAGAACTAATCAGTACTTTGATCTGGATCTTACCTTGCTCAGGTCTCTTCATGTCCTGCTCAAATGTTATTTTCATTAGCATTGAAGGAAAGCTGCCTTTATCCATCTTGCCATGCTGCTTAACACGAGATTGTGTGCTTGTGCCAATGCTGTATTTCAAGCTTGCTGCAAGAGACAAGACTTCTAAAAAAAAAGTCAAGCTTTCTGCAAATGAAAGACTTCTAAAAAACTTAATTCAACTATTTCCTTCATTTGGGGAGTTTTTAAGTAAAAAAAAAAATGACTAAACTTTTTTGATGAGGCATAAGACAGGGAATGTTTCATTAAAGGTGATTAGGCTTCTCACAAGATTTAAATTTAGCTTTCTGAGTAAATGTAACTCACCAGAGAGGAACTTAATCTCATGAGGTCTCTCAGAAATTGTTAAAACCTTTTCCTAATAAGGGTTGTTAATTCCTTCAGATAAGTAAGTCTGCTCCATACAGTCTCTCCATCAGTTTAGGCAATTTTCTTCTTCATTTGCTTTTGGGATTAGCACATGAGCACTAGCATGGTAGAGTGTATAAATTCTCTTTTCCCCATTAAAAAAAAAAAGATTTTCCAATAGACTTAAGAGAAATCTCTAATTTGATGGTCAAGGTTAAGTAACTATTTGTTCTAGGTGACATCAACCCTCCCTTTCTCTTTGACAATAAATTTCAGCCTCTTGGCCTACACTTAATGGCAAAGAGCTGTGACTGGCTTGAAGGTGGTGAGTGGGATTGAGGAGCTTGATATTGAATTAGCATGAAAAGAAAATATCTTAGGTGACTTTTCAAAACCTTAGCTCACTAGCTTCACTAGAATTGCATTTAACAATAAACCATCTTTTATACACACACAAAAAATCGAATTTTAATAGTTGTAATAAAGACATATTTTCTTCAGAAATTTGATGGTTAGTAGATAACAGTCCAATCTCCATCTCCCTTCTCTCTCATTTAATACTGAAGAAGTTAATCATCACAGTTTTCACAACTTCCCACTGGCTTAATTTATTCAAATTCAGAAACTTATTATGAAATGCTTGTGTCTTCCTTGGAAATGAGCTTCTTGCTCCTAAGTGTTTTATTCACTACAGATTTACGTATGTTAACTGTTTAAAAAACCTCTAGGGCAAGGTTGTAGGTGAATCTTTAGCACTGTAAAAACAGCTCAAACAGAATCTAATACACTACCAAACCTGTTTCTATCACATCTTGATTTCATTTTTATGTGAATCTTTGATAATTCAGATTTTTTTAGTTGGCAGGTACTCAATGAAAGAAAGAGTAGGTATACTGAGTCAATAGTTAGAATGACACTGGTGACATGCAGGTAAGGTCAATATAAATTTCAAGAAAATAATTGATTTTAGGCAGTTTCAACGTTTTTGAAAACTATTTACAAATATTGTGGAATGAAGGCAAGTGAGTCTACTTCCTATTTTACCTTGTGACTCACTGCATGAGCAATTCACCATCTGTGCCTTGATTTGTCAATTACATCCTCTAGAATCATATTTTTATATTTCTGTAAGAATAAAAATGGCACTATTACATCAATGAAAGAGGAAAGTTTCTAATTTTTTTTGTTCGTTTTGTCAGCAGAAGTGAAAAAATAAATATTTGATGCAATAATGACGCTCACCCACACTCTTATCACAAATATAAATAGTTCAGTCAACTTCATGCTTCACATTGGCCATAAATGAATATCAGGATTGGAGGAACCCTGAAGCTAACCAAACCAGCTCTCTTCATAAAGCATTTAATTTTCCCCATTAAAGTGGTCACACACATAAAGAAGTTTACTGCATTTCTTAGCATTTGACTTGTTAGAAAGATCTTTGAGATGCAGTCCCCACTGACAGATGAAGGCAGGAAAAGCATGGGGTCCTAGGCAGGAGCCATGGGCAGCCCCCACTGTATAGCAGAAGGGGTCATAGGTAGGAGCCATGGACAGTGGCCACCTCCAGGCAGAAGGAAGAAGCATGCCAAAAATAACACTTCCACATGGGTGGCCAACCACAGCCACCACCACAACCAAGGCTATTGCAAAAGTAGCTTACTGCCACAACAGCAGCCACAGCCACCATGCATGTATCCTGCAAGCCATTCAACTATTCAACTGCAGTGACACAAGAAAATCACCAGCAGAGACCAAAAAAAGAAGAGGAGGTCTCTCTCTGCAAAGTCCACTACACCTCAAAGAATTACAAAAACAAGAACAATCCAATTCCAAAATTAGTAGATGGAAAAAAATGGTTAAGATCAGAGCAAAATTAAATGAAATAGGAACCAAGAAAACAATACACAAGATCAATGAAACAAAGTTGGCTTTCCAAGAAGACAAAATAGACAAATCACTAGCTACAATAACTAAAAAAAGAAGAGAGAAGAACCAAATAACAAAAATCAAAAATGAAAAAGGACACATTACAACAAATACCACAGAAATGCAAAGAATCATTAGAGACAGTTATAAACTACTATATGTCAGCAAATTTGAAAAGCTGGAGAAAATGGATAAATTTTTGGTCACATACAAACTACTAAGACTGAACAAAGAAGAAATAGAAAACCTGAACAGACTAATAACAATGAGATTGAAGTAGTAATCAGCAGTCTCCCAATAAAGAAAAGCCCCGGTCCAAATGGCTTTACTGCTGAATTATACGAGATCTTTGAAAAACAGTTAATGCCAATTCTCTGTGAACTATTCCAAAAAATTGAAACCCAGGCCACTCTTCCACTCATTCTATGAGGCCAGCTTCACCTTGATACCAAAAACTGACAAAGATGCAACAAGAAAAAAAGAAAACTACAGTCCTTATCTCTGATGATCACAAACACAAAAATCCTCAACAAAATATTTGCAATCAGAATACAGCAAAAGATCTAAAACATTATACACCATGATCAAATGGGATTCATCACAGGGATGCAAGGATGGTTCAACACATGCAAGTCAATAAATATGATATACAACATCAACAAAATCAAGAACTAACACCATATGATTATCTCAATAGACACAGAAAATGCATTTGCCAAAATTCAACATCCCCTCATGATAAGAACTCTCAGCCAGTTAGGAATAGAACTTGAAATTTTCAATTAGTTCAATCAGTACTCATAGCGAATATAATTACTGCAAAGTATTCTCTTTGGAACAGTGCCCCACGTTTATGCTTATTTCTGAAAAGAGCCTTAAAGGCAATTTTTAATTAAATGTACACTTTTATTCCTCTTAAGAACAACTTCTAAGGCAAAAAAATATATAAATACGTTAAAATGAAATAAAAATATTTGTACATTAGTACACATTTTCTGTGACGTCCTTCAGGAATGGTTCCTAATAGACATGACCAAACAGTGTTTTACAAGTTTAGATAATTGTTTTAGATACAGAGGTGAAATGTCTAGTAAACCTCTAATTATATAGATATATTTCTCCAATAGGCGTACACTGATTGCCAAACCTTTCTTTCTGTAGTCATGTTGCATATTTCACAAGCTAAGTAGTCTTTATAATACCTGCCTCATCCCCAATAGGAATATTATACCAAGAAGACTCTCAAAAGCCATTATGAAACAAGTATTAAATCTTTCCCAATCTAATATAAACTCATAAAATAGGATAATTTCTTCAATTGCTTGTGTATAATGATAACAACCACTACAAAATTTACTGATGTTTTCTATATGGGGGTTATTTCCCCTATATTAAATTATTTAATTTAAAAACCCTCTGAAATAAGCATTTTTATTTGCTCAGTTTTATAGATGAGGAAACACAGACACAGAAAATTTTAACTGATTTACCTATAGTCACACTGTTCATGAATAGCCAAACTGAAATTTACAGCCAGGTCATATGGCTTCAGAGCCTGAACTCTTAATGTAACACAGACAGCCTATTGGGTGATTGCCTATATTTCTACCTAACTCATTGACTACATCTCTTGAATGTTGACCACCTTGACATAACATTATTTAGGCAGCTACTGAGTTCAAAATCTCACTAACTTTTCTAAATAGGCAGTGAAGTGCTAATACTGTCAGTAATTCAGTTTTGCTCACTTACTACCAATAATGTTCATAGGAAGACTAGAAGTTATTTTACTAAAAATTAATGATGAAATATCTTTTTAGTATCTATAATTTTGTTTCATAAAGGCCTTTCAGCATACAGAGAATATATTCCAAAAATGTGCCTTTAAATAAAAATTCTATAACAATATTATTGTCATTATAAAATTAGTAGAATTATTTTGTATTAAGAGCTCACATCATGAAAAATGCTAATAGCATGGTTATGCATGATTAATGAAGAACTCATATCCTCATAAACCTAATTGCTCATTCTGTGAACTATATATATTTTTAAAATTCAGTAATATTAAAAAAGATATAAGCATAAGAAAACATCAGTCATTATTTCAAGGTAGCAGAATACATTTTAAGTGCATTTTGACATTTTTAACAGAAATCAAATTTTATTTAAAATAAGCTAATTCCTTTAAAACATATTTCAGCAAGGATACAGATGAAATTGATACACAGTATGTATATCATTCAGTTAATCAGTGTATAGTTCAATACTACTAATACTCCAGAAAGGGAAGTATCAAAGCTTTTAAACAGAAAACGTTACCACTTCAATCATACTAGAATGGTGTAGTGATATCCAATATCCAAGTACAAATCATTGACAATTGATTAATGTTTATATAGAGTCAAAACTCTTTAAAAGTTCCAAACACAGTGCTAAGATAAATTGTTTATACCTCTATCATTGAACGTAACAATCACTTTTCATATGTATTTAAACTTGTGCTACTGAAAAAGTCTAATTTAAGTTTCCATTAAAACTAAGATTTAAGAAAAGGAGGGGGAGGGAGGGAATAGGCCATAGTAGTAGTAACAACAGAAAAAGAATTGTGTCTTCCAACGGTTTCTGAACAATAATTTTTAAATGTAAAAATAACCGTCTTGATAATAGTAACCAAAAACTTATGACTTAAAAGATAAGTTCCTTTGTAGATTGTCCATTCTACCATTGCAAAACAAATGCTTTTCAGCATAAAAAATCTTTGCTCATTGCCAGATGCATAGTTTGCAAATATTTTCTCCTATTCTGTAGGTTGTCTTTTCACTCTATTTATTGTTCTTTAGCTGTGCATAAGTTTGATATAATCTCATTTGTTTATTTTTTCTTTTGCTGCCTGTGCTTTTGGGGTCTTATTCATAAAGTCTTTGACCAATCCTACTTTCTGAAGTGTTTCCCTTATTTTTTTTCTTTTACAAGTTTTAGTTTTAGGTCTTATATTTAAAAGTGTTTGATCCATTTTGAGGTTATTGTGGTGTATGGTGCAAGATATGGGTCTAGTTTCATTCTTTTACATATGGATGTCCAGTTTCCCAGTACACACGTATTGGTACTCAACTCTGTACCCCACAGTTATGTAAAATCAATTATGTTTCAGTAATAAAAAAAAATAAAACTTTTCCCATCACAGCCCCATGTAGAATAAAAGAATTTAAAAATCCAGAGATAAATTTAAAAATAAAATTTAAATTAAAACTTAAAAGTTCAATTTAAAAATTTTTAAATTAAGTCATTCATAAAATATTATTTGCAAATATGATTAACTCTTCATCACCATTTTAGTAAAAGAAATTCTCTGGATTTGGAATCAGATGACCTAGAGATAAAAACTAGTTTGCTGAGTAATTTCACAGAATTTTTGAAATCTTCAGGTTTTAATTTTCTGACATGTAAAATGAAATAATGAAATACTCTTGTAGATATTTAGCAAAAATTAAGGCAAATACTGTAAATGGCAGTAGGGCTGGCCTGTAGTAGGCATATAAGAAGTATTTTCTGAAAGCAAACATAAATATAAATAAGTGTAATTATAGAAAATATTCCAGTATAGAACTTTGCATTTTTACTTATTTATATAAAACTTTCCCCCAATGCCTTGGTGCTAAAAAAAACCCATTGATTCCTAGATACCATGAGAGTCATTAAGGATATGGATCTAAATGAGTGAGTTTTAGGGTTAGCATTTGCTTTACATATTTATAAAATTAGTAATGTTAATATTTGTAGAATTGTTGTAACTTGAAGAAGTTAAGAAATACAGAATATATGGTATGCAGCAATTTTATAACTAGACCAAAATTTAAATGTAATATTCATTATTAATATTTGGAAAGTTATATTCTTTGTGAAAATTGTCAATACATAACATATTTATTATCTTTTCTAATATTTAGTGTATAATTTCATAACATGCCTTTTTTAGTTAACATGACAGCTTAAGCAATTACTATTTCATTAAAGATTCTTGAAAAATATGATTCTTAATAGTAGTTTAAATTTATGGCCTATGATCATATCATGACATATTGAGTTATAATTCAAACACCACTTTTTAAATAATCCATTCTCTTCCAAATGAATTTGATGTTTCTTCTATAACACAAATGTTTGTACATTTAGTAGTTATTACATATTTTGTTCCATAAGTATGACTTTTGGCTATTTAGATAATAGCATACTCCTCATTTAATTAAGCAAGCATCACAGCATTACATTTTAAAAATTGTTTTGCTGCTCTCCCACTTCTGGCAAACACGTTTTACTACTCTTCCCACTAAGAACAACGGAAAGCTCTAGATGAAAAGTCTGAAAATTGGTGAGGAGAAGGCAAAACGGGTAAGTGCATCAAGATTTAAGAAATGACATGGTAGTGAGGTCCTTGTTTTTTAATTTTTTTCTGCCTCATTTATCCTGTATAAGAATATTAAAAAGCTGGCAACCAAAATGTCATCGACAGAGACAAAATAGCACTCCAAAAGCCTGATTTCTCTTGTCATAGAACAAGGGAAAGAGCAGTCTAACAAGACAAAAAAAGCTCCACTGTGGTCCCACTTCCACTCAGGTCCACAAAGACCAGATAGAAAGCCATATGTAGTGCTCTGGCTAATGTCGGAATCCTACTGACATTGCCCATTCTCAGGCTCTTTTACCTCCCCTAATCCTGCACCAACTGGGCCAGTTGTCAAGCTAGGGCTGGGTCTGGAGCTCACAGACCCCTCAAGCCTATTCACAGACTGGGTCACAAATGCTTCACATATGAGGCAGGGTCCCTGGACCCCTCACATGCCAGGCTGGGTCACCAGACACCTCACATGCCAGGCTGGGTCCCCAGATCCCTCACTCACAGTCCTATGAGCTAGGTAACTGGCCAAAAGGTCTTTGGAGCCACAGGTGCAAGAACATGGCCATGTGCAGCAGATGCCTGAGGCAGTAGATGCCTGAGGCAGTAGACACCAGCCCCCTGGTGGCATCACCCATGGGCACTACCTCCACCCACACACAACTTATTTACAAAGAATGTGCTGCACCACCCCCAACTGGACCAAAGGTGAGAGGGCCTGATTAAATTATTCTATTTTCCCAACATCATGACTTCCACCTTTTCAGATCATAACGAGTCTCCTCTACTCCCACCCTATACCAGAGTGTCATCAGAGAAGGGTAATTAAAGAGTCAGGTCTTTCATCCCTACCAGGTGGTAGCAAGAATCCCCCCTCTTTTTAATGTCAAAAGAGAGGCATTTCTACTTCTGCTTGCCAGGGATATATTCATGAAGGTTTAAAAGTGAGCTGGGACTTTCACACCAGTTCAAAAATAAGGAGGAACCACATCCCTTCAAGTATTAATAAAGACAAAGGGAAGAAACTTGACTTATAAATTCTACTACTAAGAATGAACACACACAGACCAAAACTTTAAAGTTATTTTAAAAAGAAAAGAAAAACTTAGATATAAATCTAATAAAATATGTACAGATATTATATGCTGAAAACTATACAATGGCAATTTAAAAACTCAAAAAAGGTATAAAGAAGATAAACACTGTGTTCATGGATTAGAAGACACAAAATAGTAAAAACATGAATTCCCCGTCAATTGATGTTCCATTTTCATACAATTTCTATCAAAATCTCAGCAAGTTTTTATTTTAATATAGACAAAATTAATCTAAAGATTATGTGGAAAGACAAAGGAACTATAATAGCTAACACAACTTTGAAAAAGAAGAACAATGTGAACAGAATCAGTCTAACTAATTTCAAGATGTATTATATAGTTATAATAATCAAAACCGTGTGGCAGTAGTGTGGGAAAAGACACAAAAATCAATGGAACAGAATAGCAAACCCAGAAATAGACCCACACAATTATGTCCAACTGTTTTTTGACAAAGGCACAAAAGCAGTTCAATTGAAGTAAGATAGTCTTTTCAACAAATGGTGCTAGAGCAATTGGACATTTATAGGGAAAAAAAACAAGGAATGTTCAACCTAAGTCTCACACAGTGTACAAAAAGTAATTCAAAATGGATCATGGACTTAAATAAAATCATAAAACTATAAAACTTTTAGGGAAAAAAGAGAAAACTTTCAAAATAAAGATTTAGATGAAGAGTTCTGAGATTTTACATTGCCCTATCCATAAAGAAAAAACTAGGTACATTAGAGGAGTGAACTGCGGTTACTAGAGGTGGGAAAGGGGTGGGGATGGGGTTAGCGAGAACCTCATAAATGGGCACAAAGAATGGTTAAGTTTTGTAATGATGAATATGCTAATTATCCTGATCTGATCATCATGTATTATACACTGGTATTGATATTCAACCCTGTATCCCACAAACATGCACAATCAATTATGTTTTAATAAAAAAAAATAAAATAAAAAGGAAGACAAAAATAAAAGGTCCATATATAAGTGTTGATAAAGATGTGGGAAAAAAGGAAACTCTTAGACAGTGTTGGTGTAAATTGGTAAAGCTATTATGAAAGATAATGTAGATGATCCATAAAAATTAAAAATAGAGCTACTATATGTTACAGCAGTCCTACCGGTGGGAAATAAAATCACTATCTCAAGGAGATATCTGCACTCACATGTTTTTTGCGGCATTGTTCACAATAGCCAAGATATGAAAACCACTTAAGTGTCTGTCGACAGATGAATGAATAAAGACATTGTGATATACAGTGGAATATTATCCAGGCTCAGCAAAAAGGAAATCCTGCCACTTGCAACACGGGTGAACCTGGAGGGTGTTAATGTTTGTTATGGTAAGTGAAAAAGCCATGGACAAAAAGACAAATACTGTATTACCTCACTTATACGTGGAATCTAAAAAAGTCAAATTTATAGAAACAGAGAGTAGAATGGTGGTTATCAGTGACTCGGGGTGTGAAAATGGGAAGATGCTGGTCAATGAGTATACACTTTCAGCTATGAGATGAATGACTTCTGGAAGCTACAAGTGTTCTCACCGTGCACACAAAATGTGGTAACTATGTGAGGTGATGGATATGTTAATTAGCTTGAATGTGGTAGTCATTTCACAGTATATATGTACGTTAAACATCATATTGTACACCTTAAATGAATAGAATCTTAAGTTGTCAATCATACTGCAATTCAACTGGAAGAAAAAATTTTCAACATGAGAGATCCTTGTGGTGATGGTAATTTTCTTCATCTCGAATGCATCAGAGTCAATATTTTGTTTGTATTATTGTACTATAACTTTGCAAGAAGTTACCATTGGGAGCAACTGAGAAAAAATACAGGGGATCTCAATGTATTTTGTCTTAGAACTGCATGTGAATCAACAATCATTTAAAAACAAGACACTTAATTAAAATATTTTTCTGTTCTAATCCGTTTTCCATAACCTTTAGCTTTGGGGATTTGAATTAGTATTTTATTTTACTAAGTCTATAGATAAATTGGGGAAGGATTCCTTTCTTACAATATCCGGTCCTCCTTTCACCATTTCTACTTATTTCTTCTTAACGTTATCACTAAGGATGACTACTAAATGAGATATCATTTGTAATATGCTTAGAACAATGCCTGGATTATAATTAATCCCTAATAAATTATCAATTATTACCTGGCATAAAATAAGCTCGTGATAACTGGTTGATCTTAATAAGCCTGATGAAGTAATGTATCAGACTTTAATAATGTATAATTCTCAGTAGAAACCTTTGTATGGAAACTTCCTACCAAGTATTTAGAAACTTTGGTAGTAGAAACTATCCTAGTAGTAACTGGGATATACAGAGCTACATTTACTTAGAACAGCTACATTTTGGTCTTGATTGTTGATACTAGGATAGCCTGACCGACCATGAGGACGATGAGCTCACAGTGTAGCTGTGAGTTAGAAAGCATTAATGACAAGTATTCTTGAATGAAAGTGACTCTTTTCTTTGTCCTATCACTGCCACTAGCTATTTGTTCTTGAACAAAGCATTTAGACTCTCTATGCTTTGGTTTCCTTATTTGTAAAAGAAAAGGGTGGGATTAATCTTTTGAATTGCCTGTGGTTCTGTAAATCTGTGATCCTTTGATAAATGACTTGTGTATTTTGCATCCCCAGTGCACATATTTCTTCTTCCACTTGACAAACATCTCAGTTTAGAAGTCTCCTTAGTATTATGAGGTTCCCAATAAAAGTGTTGGACTGTAGGACATTTTCCAAGGATCAGCACATCCAGCAACCACCTGTGAAATATTTCACATGTTTCTTGAGCACAGGTGATCTGTCTTGCTCACTCTTATGTGTCCTAAAGATTTGATTCTTAATCTCAGAGGAAAGGAGGGGATTGTTTCTTAGCACAGCAAGAATTTCTCACACTGTCTCAAAAGTTTAGTTTATCTTTCCTGCAGCCTATAAAAACAAATCTTGACCTGTTTACTGGAGTGTGTTATACATGTAAATATCATCTAGCAGGTGTGTTAAAGTGGACAAAAATATGTTGATGACTGCTAAAGTAGATGCACATTAGCTTTTATTTTATTTTTTCTATTTTTAAACAGCTTTATTAATGTGAAATTTATATACAAAAAACTACACATACGTAATATATACAATTTGGTGGGTTTGACCATATGTACACACCTGTGAAACCATCACCACAATCAAGGTAATAAACATATCCATCACCTTCAAAAGTTTAATAAAAAACTGGGCAAAGGACTTAAATAGACATTTCTCCAAAGAAGACATACAAGTGT
The DNA here is from genome assembly GCF_027409185.1 of Cynocephalus volans. NCBI lineage: Eukaryota > Metazoa > Chordata > Mammalia > Dermoptera > Cynocephalidae > Cynocephalus > Cynocephalus volans. The sequence goes on from NC_084472.1 coordinate 60,039,610, forward strand.
CAAACAGCTATATGAAAATGTGCTCAAAATGATTAATCATCAGGGAAATGCAAATCAATACATGCTGAGATATCACCTCATACCTGCTATGGTGGATTTTTTTTTTTTAGTTGAGCGTTGGTGAGGATGTGGAGAGAAGGGAATCCTTGCACAGTGTTGGTGGAAATGTACAATGTTGTAGCTACTATGGAAAACAATATGGAGATTCCTCAAAAAATTAAAAATAGAACTACCATATGATCCAGCAATCCTACTTCTGGGTTATCCAAAGGAATAAATTCACTCTCTCAAGCAGATATCTGTACTCACATGTTCATTGCAGCATTGTTCACAATAGCTAAGATATGGAAACCACCTGTGTGTGTATTGACAGACTAATATATATATATATGCATTACATATACACATACACATAATGTAATATTATTCAACCTTAAAAGAGAAGGAAATCTTACCATTTGAGACAACATGGGAAAAGCTGGAGGACATTATGCTAAGGCGCACAGACGAGACACAGAAGAATGAATATTGCATGACCTCACTTACACTTTGCATGAGGTGTTTAAAATATTTAAATTTATAGAAGCAGAGAGTGGAATGAGAAATGGAGAGCTGTTCAATGAGTATGTTTCAGTTATGCAAGATGGATAAGTTCTAGAGATCTGCTGTACAACACTTGTGTCTATAGTTAACAATAATGAATTGCAAACTGAAAATTTTAAGAAAGTACATCTCAAATTAAGTGTTTTTACCACACACAAAAAAGATAACATGATATATTTTACAGAGTAGTTAATCAAAACGTTATTGAATCAAAGTAAAATATTGCTTTTTTATTAAACTTAGTAATTCTCAAAATAATTTCCTTAAACCAAAAGATTTGCTTTAGTTGTAGAGTAGAGCTTACTAGGAGCATTGTCCCTTTCAAAGTATTGTCTCAACTTGACAACAGAACTATTAAGAATAAAGAATTTCTTTAAACCTTGTTACTTAAATTTATAGTGAAGTTATATTCTATAGTGTAATATAAAGGGTTGAAGCCAACATATTGCATACTTTTGTGATACTTAAAAATAGCATATTTGCATAGTATTTATATCAAATATGTATAACTGACTGATTATTGAGAAATTATTCTACTAGACAAAGTCCCAATCCTTCATTTACTGTAGCAACTGTGGTAAACATATCCTTCTCCATTATTCATACTGATTTCTTCTGCAGATGCTGGCAAGGACACAGTTTTGTCAAAAATGATTATAAAAAATTTTAAAAGCTGAGAAATTTACAATTGTTCAGTGAACAGTACAGAACAAAATGTTTTTTTACCCAAAAGCCTTATTGATGCCATTAAAGGCTTCTTAGAATGAAGAGAAATAGTTTTCTTAAAAACTGACTTCCAAATTGCAGATCTTTAAATAAGCAAAAATCTATTCAAAATATTCCTAGTGTGTTAAAACACTGACTGATATAATGTACAGCAGTATGATATGGACCAGCTAAACCCAATTCTAGTGGTACCTGTGTCATATTGCTGTTTCATGAGGAGTATATCTTCATCATACAGACTCCAAAAGACAAAGATTAAAATATTAGTGCATTTAGTGACATTATGTGATAACAAAAATAGTGTGTGCTCATTGATTTTATTTTTGCGTGCTACTTTTCGCTCTTAGGGTTTGGTTCTTTTATCTCTCTTTGGCTCTTTTATCTCTCTTCCCAACCCTAAACATGGATATGTATCTATTTTGTCATATTTTATATTTGAATTTTATGATAGCAATTCTTACATGGGTTGTTAAACCATTAGGAATTTTGGAGGGAAACTGTGTGAAGTAGAGATCTCACATTACTTGTTTTCAATTGTCTTAACATCAGTTACTGAAGAGTTTGTTTCGCTCTTCAGTTTTTCAATGCTGTTAAAGATTATTGGTTATGCATGGAGGAACAAAAGCAGTTATTATCAATTATGGCTTTCTGTTAGACTGATCTGAGAAGCATTTAAAACACACTAACGCTTGAGCCCCACTTCCCAAAATTGATCTGGGGAAGGGCCAAGGTGTTCACATTTTTTAATCCCCCATATTATTTGATGTGTGTCCAGGAAAAGGCCTGTTTAAGAGTTAAATCGCTATTGTTTGAATCCAGGTTCTATCTTATGCTAACTGTGACACTGGAAGGTTACATCATATCTCTGTTCCTCAGTATCCTCACCTAGAAAATCAACATATATTACTAGTTCCTAACCTATTGAGAGATATTAAGAATTACATTTAAAAAAATGCAAAAATAACTAGACATAATAATGTAGTTGTAAATAAAAGGAAGTGGAAGTCCAAGAGGAAGTCACACTAGCAAAAACTTCACAGTAAAGGAATTCTTACAGAAATTTCATGACATCGAAAGTGCAAAGGATAAAATGTTAGAAGCTGATTCAAACTTAGAAGGAAGAGAGACAATTAGGCTCACTTAGTGTCATGTTATACAACAGGAAGAGTGCTAGCTCTTTTCCAACTGCTCATAAGGTTTTACAAAGACATAAGCAATTTAATCATCAATGTTTCTATTGTATTACTTTAAAGTGTACCAAACATATTTTAGTTTTACTACTTTTTAATATTTCTATCTATAATAAGCAAAAGGAGAATGTTTAATGTTTTCACAAAAATTTTAGTAAGTCACAGAACAGTCATACTTTTTTTCATTAGCTATTAAAATAATTTTGCACTTTAAGAGTATACTGTTAGAAGCCACTATATATATTATTCAAGTCCTTTCTGATATTATTCATCAAATGTGAACAGAAATGAAGGAATAAAAGATAATATTACTCTTCCCAACTATATCATTTAGTACTAATAATGATGGCCCTTCTAACCATAAATAGATTTAGGATATTCTACAGTAGTGTACTAGAAACAGTTGTAAATTTTTGTTTACCTACATTGAAAATGCCATTCAGATTTGCACACATGCATGCGTGTATGTGTAAAATTGTATAATCTGACCTATATTTGTTTTTTCTTAACATCACAGAGTTGATTTTTTGAGCTATGATTTTTTATCCAGCAACAATTTTATTGTTTTATTTATGCTTCCTATAATTTAATGTTTGACAGAAATCTGTATATCCATATCTATCTGTATATTTCCTCCAAAGTTAAAATTATTGTCACTTCACTGAATCCTTTTAAAGTAATTTTGCTTCTGGTCATTACTAATGTTTATATGGAACAGGTGCCTTTGTAAAATTCTCACTTCACTCTTTATCTTAAAAATATTCAGTACGTGGACCAAAATAAAAGATTAAGTATGGCAGAAATAAGAATATAAGAGAATAAAAATGCATTTGCATAGTAACTAGAAGGCAAAAAAAAAAGAAAAAAAAAACCTGTAATAGTGTTAATATATCAGCTTGGTATCAAATGAGGAAGGGTGAATGTTGAATAATAATTGTAAATAATGAAAATAACAAGCTCATTCTAGAGAACTAAGGTACCAGAAATATGCGTGATTAAAAACTAACTTTGAGAACATAGTCAGAACTGAGGAAATATTTGGCAAATTTAAACATTTATTGAAAATGAGATATGACATTAGATATCCTAATTTATTTTTAAATTTTATTTATTTATTTATTTATTTTACATTCAAAGATGTTGTGGAGCAGTGGGAGGGGCAGGTGGGAATGGGTAGGGAAACTGAGGTGGAGGTAGGGGAGTGGGGCTGTCCTGGTTGTGGAGGGGGGGGCATTGCTGAGGCCCGAGGGCTCCCCCACTCAGGCCAAGGAGCACTGGGGGTTTCAAGTGGTGGCTCAGTTGTTGCTGGGTTGGATGCAAATGTCAGGGGCCATGGCTGAGACCCTGGGGGGATTCTGGTGGCAGCTCAGTCACCACTGGGCTGGATGCAGACTTTGAGGGGCAAGGCTGAGGCCCTCAGGATCCCCTTTACCCTGGCTCAGGAGCCCAGGGGGCTTCCAGCTCTTTTAAGTTTTATAGGTGTTCTTTGGTGGTGTTAGATTTTCCTGGTTAATACCCAGACTTTGTCTCTGATCTGTGAGTGTTTTATGTTTTCTTTCACTTCTGTGTTGGATTATTAGCTACCCCCACCACTTAAACTCTGCACTGGAACTGATTTGTTGTCCTTTGCTTACTTCTAAAATGGGGAAACTTCCTGTGGGGACCATGACTTGAGCCCTGAGGTTGAGCTAAATTTCTGCTTTGCTGCTGATTCCCTGGGGAAGGCTTTTTGTGCAACTCAGGTTTTCGCTGTTGACCTTTTAAGTATTTCTGGGTCTTGTAAGGTCCAATACACGTGGGTTGTATGGAAACTGTGGTCCGGACATGAGTCTTTTCAGCAAACTTCACCCCCTGCAGTTCTATATTCCTGACCAGTCTCCACCGAGTGGGCCTGTGCTGATTAGAGGACAGATCAGCTGTCCATGCTGAGCCTTGATGTTCTCCCAGTGGGCCTGTCTCCCCCCCGCCTCCAAACACTTCCCACAGGGTGGGCCATGCGCCTGTTCCTTGGGACTCACCAGCCTCTGAGTAGCTCCTTTTTTTGGTCGTCTGTGGCCCTTCACTCCTGCTTGGGTCCCCAGGGGCATTGTCAATGATCTGGCTTGCCTGGGGGCCACCAAGGCCTTCCTGTCCTCTACAGTCTCCAAGCAACTTTATAGGAAGGGCACAGAAGCGGCTTTTGCCAGCTCTTGCTCTGTGCGCTCACCAGGGCCAGCCTTGAAATGGCCAGGGCTCAAAATGGCTGGAGCAATCCTTTCTTTCTCTCATCATGGCTTCTCCTGCCTTCATGCACTCTGTAGGTCTCTCTTCCTCTTCCCCTGAGCTCTAGCGGCCCCGTCTTGGCAATCATTGCTTTTTGAATAGTTGTAAATTGGTCGATTGTAGGAGACAGTTCCACTGAGGACTGCCTATTCTGCCATTTTGATTCTCTCTCCACCTGAAAGTCCAGATATCCTAATTTCAAAAATCAGGTTTTGTGTATTCTTATAAAAGCCTTCTGTAAAAGCAACATCCCCCTTCTCTCTCTCTCTCTCTCTCTCTCTGTGTCTCTCTCTCATTTTCTTTTCATGTTTGAGATAAATTTACCATTGAATACGGGACACTTTTCAGTGATGGAAGCTATATATAATGTTGCTTTTACATTTTCAGTCATAAAACTATAGAAGTAAAAATAATTGAGTGTTATATATTTTTAAGCAGGAAGTCTAAATGTAATACAATTATATTAAGAACAAAATTATATTAGAGAATGGATCTCCTCCTTAATATTATTCTCAGCACATCCTTTGTTATTAAATCAGATGAGTTTTTTTGATGGAATGGCAGATTGATTTAAAGGAATGCTTCTCCCATCACCTCATCTATGTCCTTTGAAGTGAGACCTTGAAGTTTCTCTCAATAAGAAGTAAAGTCTATTGCCCACTTCTTGAATATGCTCTTAGTCGCTTTCTCCAGTATAACATGGCCGAAGAGTCACTGAGTCACTCCTGAATCTAGCACTGAAGAGTCCATGAAGACATCCTGTCTTCTCTTATACCTCGGTGATTACAAACTGGGATACCCTGCCGGAGGGTGAGATCACATTCATTATGCAAAAGTTTTTATTTATTTATTTGTGTGTGTGAAGCAAAGGTTAAATATGTATATACATACTATATAAATATATATATATGTGTGTATATACACATATACACATATATATGATTTTCATTATGTTTCTCTGTAAGAAAACTTTTGAATAGCTACCATATTGTGAATAATTTTTAATAAGCTGCAGACACATATATTCTTCTATATATGCTCCAGATAAGAGAACATATTTTATGTTCCAGGAAAATCATCATATCTAGTTTGACATTTAGAACAGTAAAGTCAAACAGAACAGAATTATGAATCAATACACATATTTTTCCAAGTCATAAAAACAATCAAACTATGCATGGTATCTTTCACTTGGTAAGTCTAAGAAGCATTTACAACCTTTATCCCCTTTCTATCATCTGCATCTAGTTACTGTATTTTGAAAAAATTGATTTATTTTTAGGTGTTTTTACAAACTAATTTAAAGTTATAATAAAAGTCATTCATGCCCATGGTTCAAGAAATTGTGAAGTACAAGCCCCTTCGTCCCTCTTCTAGGGAGCCAGCTATGCCCTCTTGAGGTAATCACGTTTTATTACACCTTTTCTGGGTACTTTAGTGTTTCCTAACAGGGAAAGTTCCACATTTTGGGTTCTCCTAATAGTTTCCCTTACGGAGCCATATAATTTGTTCTCTTTTTTTTTCCATGAACTAGATGTTTCTCTGAAAGCTTGATTATATTCACATAAAATATTTTGGACAAGTGTTACACTTTTTCTTTCTTTTTATACAAATTTATTAATCAATTAACAAATAATAATTTTGGAATCTAAAAAAGTCACCTGCATAGAAACAGACAGCAGGAAATTGGTTACCAGAGGCAGGGGGAGGAGAGGAATGTGGAAAGCAGAAATGTGGATTAAAGGGTATAACGTTTCAGTTAGACTGGAGGAATGTGTTGTAGTGATCTATTGCACAGCATGGTGACCACAGTTAATAATAATGTATTATTGTACATTTCAAAACTGCTAAAAGAATAGACTGTTAACATTTGTAAAACAAAAAAATGAGAATTGATGAAATGATGGATATGTTAATTATCTTGATTTAATCTTTCTACAATGTGTATAAATAGATCAGAACATCATATTTTTTGCTATTACTTTATACTGACTCAATCAGGAGGCAAGTAATATCAGAAATATCAGATTGTGTCATCCTTCATAATGCTAAGTTTGAAAACTTGGTATCTGTGGTCACCACCAGACCTCTTAATTGCCAAGAAAAGGTTTTCCCCTTGCAACTACCAATTAAGTTCTAGGTTGTTTTGAAACTGGGCAAACATCATTATTTTGCACATTATAATTATTTTTTTTAAAAAACTCAAGAATTTTAGCATTTATTAAAGATCCTTTCTTAATCAATTCTTCCACTGTAGTTGCAGAAAAGAACTTTTTAGTTCTTTCATTCCATCTCCATTTATTAGCTGAATTTCTTTCCTCTTTAAAGAAGAGCTTTTCCTCTTCAACTATGATTGAAATAGCATTCTTCCTGAAAATTAAGGCTAAGTCTTTACCATTAGTCTCCAATTTATAGAGTGAGTTGCTGTCAACATTACTTCCACTGGTGGCAAGTAGGTCACTTTACCTTGCCCCATCCTACCCCTCCTGTTTATATCACTTTGGACCCACATATTTTATTTTTCTCTCTTTTACTCAATTACGGACATCATTCTTTTGATAGTCAATTTGACAGAAATTTAGATCATGAATCCTACATTATTTGAACATGTTTTCAGTCATCTCTGAGATTCTTTGGTTTCTAATCCATGATTTCACAGACTCACTGTGTACAGACCTGCTCCAGAGCAGGAGTCCAAGCATCCCTGGAAACTTTCTGTGTGAAATTTAATTTAGAAACCATTATCTGGCTGCTAGACTTCCTTATTGTACCAGATTATAATCATGTCTTCTAAGTCTTCATAATGGGCAGAGCTAGGAGATATATTGTATGTGTCATCAAGTTATCAAAGTTATCAAAGTCAACACTTTATAAAATACTGCATGATTCAAATTCAAAACTAAATACAAATATAGTATCTTTATTATTCCATTTCTGGTGTTTATAACCAAATACCTGAAACTGGGTAATTTATAAATAAATGAAGTTTATTTCTCACAGTTTGGAGGCTGGGAAGTCCAAGGTCTAGGGAGCATATCTGGTGAAGGCTTTCTTCTTGGTGCAGAGTCCCATGGAAAATTCAGGGTATCACATGGTGAGAATGAGGTAAGGAAGAGTGAGCTAAACTGATTACTCGCTCTCCTTATAAAGCCATCAAAAACACACCCATGACAATCCATTAAATTATCAACCCATCCGCTAGGGCTTAATCCTCACAATCTAATCACCCCATAAAGGCCCCACCTTTCAGTGACCATAATAGGATTTCCCACCCTCTTAACTCTGTTACAATGAAGATTAAATTTCTAGTACATGAAATTTTGGAGGACACATGTATCCCATAGCAGTATCTCATTCATCCCTACCCCTTTCCCTCCAGTCCTCATGCCCCCATTGGTAATTTTTTAGATAATAATTTAAGGTTTAACATTCTAATGTTTATGATTTAAAACTCTAGTGTTGTTTTTTTCAAACCCTGGTAATAGCCCATAAATGTTCTTATTTCATTATTTTCCCCTATTTCTTACACAAACTTAAAAATTATAAACATCCTCCTGCCCTTGGATTTAATTACTGTTCGTGTGCATACATATATGAAAATACACATATATTATTTGATAACATGTACTTAATCTGTATATGTACTCATACTTAACTGTACATAGGTACCTTCTCATTTTTTTCTTTTATGGTGGGTGCAGTGCTCATTGTTCAAACTTATTCATCTCTCCCCTTTTGATGTACGTTTAGATAGTTGCCACTGGTTTCCTGTTACAAAATCATGTCATAATAAATAAACTTGGGCATTTGATTTTTATATTTTATGTATTCAAGGTAGTGTCCTAAAAGAATGGGATTTCTGTGTCAAAAAGCAAATTCATTATTTACTCTGATATATATTTTTTAAATGGCTCTAGGATAGTCCAACACTATTAATTGAAAGGTCCATTGTTATCCCTAATGATTTAAAATGTCATCTTTGTAAAATATCAAATTTACACATTCATTTGCATATATTTGTGGAACTTTTTCTTCTGTTTTATTGACTACCGTTTTATTCATATGTCAGCACTATATTATTTTAAATATAGATGCTATTAGTAGATTGTATAAGCCTAGATCTAGTGTCCTCTTTGAGTCATTTGTTTTTATTCAGGGTTTGTTCTTACTATTCTTATTTTCCCAAATGAAATTTATGATCAACATATCTAGCTCTCCCAAAATAACTCATTGGCAGCTTAATTAGCAATGCATTAAAATTATAAATGTACTTAGGAAGAATTGACTTCTTATTGATGATGAGTCACTCAATCCAAGAGCGAGGGATACCTTGCCCCTTGTTTAAGTCTACAGTTTTGGTTTCTCAGGAATGTTTTAATTTTTTTATATACACTGCTCAGCTTCCAACCAGCACCTCTCCCCTCTAAGATAACTCATCTTCTACTCTTCTCCCTTTTGATTCTCTGATAGCAAATGCTAATTCATACCAAGTCTCAGGTTTACTTTTCTACTAATATTGAGGCCTTCACACCCTCTGTGATTCAATCAGGAAATATTATCTGTGACCAGCACCCTCTAAGATACGGCCATAGTCTGTTCTTGTGGACTCAATCCCCGTGTGACTCTTGGCTCTGTCTTAATCTACTCTTCAAGACTTAGGGTCCATTTACCCATGTCACATAACAATTTGAACATCATGAAGAAGTCAAGGATTCTGGGTTGTAATTGCTGCTTCTGTAGTACAAGAAGGCTTTAAGAAAGAGAAAAATAAATGTAAATTCACAAATTCTCATGTTAAGGCATAATTTAAAAGTCAACAAATTCCTAAAACAATGTTAAAAATCATCTTTTATTTCTTGTGGGCACAAGATTTATTGAGTTGAAAACAAGAACCAAAACTTGACATTTGATGTGGGTATCCAAATTGAAATGTTGATTGAAACCGCAGCCTTGTCAATCTATTTTGTGAAAGTCCTACCATTCATTGAGAAGTAGGATGCCCAAAACTAGAATCATAGACATGTGGAAAGAAATTTCTTTCCAAGCTTTCTTGCCAGTAAATCACTTCTTTCTTCTCTGTCTGATAAGGTTATTTCTTCTTCTTTGAAGACACTCCCTCTGTTCCCACTTCAGTCATCTCTTATTTACTTCAAGTCTACAAGTAGCATTTGATCTCAGCACATGCTAGCGCACAACTACAAAGTGAAATTCATAGATAGAAGAAAGACATATTAAAGGTATTGCAGGATTTTACAATTTATATCATCAAACACCTAGAAAATCTGTGCAGAAATGGATTCTGAGGATATTTGGCAAAGGAGAGGAGATCACGATTTTATATTTGAATACATTTGTATATGTATGTGTGTTTACCAGAAATCCTAGACTGACTGTGTTACCTTGATCAGTTAGCCATGATTCTAATGGTTTTCTCATCATGCTTATGGGAACTTGAACTCAAGAATGGTCCATAATAAATAAAGATGAGTTGCCGTAACTCCTTGGTGATACATAGCCAAAGAAATACAAAAACATCATGAAATGAGCATATTTATTGTACTTGCAAATATTTGACCCTGGCTGTGAGATGACAATTGCTGAACACCTAAAATTCCACTGATATCTAATGGCCAGAGGAGGTCATTCGAAAGTCAAATGATTATTGAAGGTTTGTCTCTAGTACGCCTTCAGAAACCCAGTGAGAACTGTTGGTATTTTCACCAGTTCCTCATTGTATAATTGGAATTTGTTTCCTTAAAAATTATCAGGTTCTTTAAATTCAAGACTAACTCACAGAGTATGTACCATTTTTATCAGAGGAAACATCAAACTGGAGAAAGACAAAAAGAAAAAAAAAAGATTTGGAAATTTCTTTAGTGGCAATTTCTATAATAAATCTATTAACTTCCTTATTCGATGTAAAGGAAAGATCCTAAGTTTAAGCTAGTGGTCATTCAGATATCAGCTGATATTTCAGATGTGGGCCCACTAAGCAAATTAATGCAGTTTATTTTAGTGTGCATCTCTTTTCTGGAGAATGCTTTATCAACTCTACTATTACACTGAAAACACCAGAAGTTGTTTGCTTTCATCTGGCAGTGTACTTTGTCACTGTCTAGGCTGAGCATATCATTCTGTGGTGCTGTGAGAGCTGAAGCTACAGGGACCATGAGCATCACCATCCCACAGGGAGGGCCTAATGTTACTCCACTATTCTGATGACATTAAGGCAACAAACCTGAAAGGTAGGATGAAGTGAATTCCCCCAATCATTAGCGAAAAATGGCCTGGGGAACAAATACAGCACACCATTTGTTTTCAAGAATAAAGTTTTATTGGAACACAGCCATATTCATTCATTTACATATTGTCTGTGGCTGCTTTTGAGCTACAATGACAAAGATAAATAGTTGTGACAGGGCACATAAAGTCTAAAATATTTACTATCTGGCCTTTTATAGAAGAAGATTTTCCACCTGCTGCTGTAGATGGTTTGGTAAGATACATTACGCCTGAGAAAAGGCAATAAATTCGAATAATCCATTTGACATTTTGGGGTCCAGCCATCTAAATCATGTAAATCACGTAAGGCAGTCTTTTCCAAGAACATCTTACACCCTTTTGCCATTAACAAAAAGTTACAATGACGGTGCACACTTGGATTTTGAAGGCCATATATATGTGTGTATCTACCATTTAATTGTGCTGAATCTATTTATTAAATGATCCAAAAGACTGAAAATTTGAAACAAGATAGGACCTTTCAATTCTGTCAGCCTGGAGAACAAATATATCTGTAGTTGGCTCTTATGACCCAGAAAGCCAAGAAATCTTAAGATGGTCACTGTGTCTACAGCAAGTTAGTAAGTACTAGGGAATCTTTAAGCAATCCTTACTAGGAAAAAAAAAAAAAGTTCTTCTTGAAATTCTTTTTACTGGAAGAATTTCCCAACTCTATTTGTGCCAGACTCATCTGTGCATAGAGCTGTAATAACAAAGCAGTGTATTTATGCCTGAAGCCAATAAATCATGAGATTACTTGTGTGAGTCAAGAACGATTTTTTTTTTTCTTTTCTCCTCAAATAATTAAAGGAAATTTTGCATAAGGCCTAAAGTCCAGTTTGATGGAAGTGAAACAACATACAGAGGAATACACATACTTGTTGAGCAAGACAATGAGAATAGTTAGCCTACTATCAATACTATTATCTAATATTTATTAAATGTTTCTAATATGCTAGGCATTACTCTGAGTGCTTTGCTTATTTTAAGTAATTCAATCCTCATAACCTTCTACAGTAGATAAAGTTTTGATTTGCCTTTAAAAACAAAGAAATTCAACCATAGAAAGGTTAGTGTGCCCAAATTCGCACAGCTAAAAGGTGTTTGCTATGGTTTGAATGTGTCCCCACCAAAATTCAGAGTTACTAAGAGATGAGGTGTTAAGAGGTGCTTAAGTTATGAGGGCTCCATGCTGGTGAACGGGACTAAGGCCCTTATAAAAGAGGCTTCTCACAGATTTCAGCTCTTTTGTTCTTCTACTTTGTGCCAGTGAGGACACAGCATTCCTCCTCTCCAGAGTCTTCACCAGAGAACTGAAATTGTCAGTGCCTTGATCTTGGACTTTCCAGCCTCCAGAACTGAGAAAACACATTTCTGTTCTGCACAAAATGAACTAAGACAGTGGTTTAGCCAGAATTTTAAAGAGATAGTCTGATTCCATAATCAATATTTTATTTGTGTAGCTATCTTTCAAAATTACTAAAAATATTAAAAATTGAATTCTGAACTCAAAATTCAGACAACTCACCATATAAATAAACATTTATATTGAAGTGGGTTTTGATAATTATTAAATTAGGTATTTTATTAATTATCATATTATAAATATCATCAATCACATAATTTATTTCATAGAGTTATTTATCTCTTTTCCATTTTAAAATATCATGGTATTTTATTTTCTTTATATTTCATGATTCAAGCTATTTCTTGATAATTTAGCTAAAAGGTAGATGTGGTAGCTGATAAATGGTCAGAGCTATAGAAATTCTACTTCTGATTCTCATTCTCATTTTGCCAGAGGCAAGCAAACATCTGTTGATACTTGTCATCACTAATATCAGTTATCTGGTTAATTTTTCTTTGTTTTAATATTCCCCACAGTCATCATTGATCATACGATGTCCATTATAATTTGCTTCTGATGCTCTGTATGATGATATTTTGTTTCATTTGTTCTCCTTTATTAGGGTCATTGGAGTGTTGACATTGAGTTAGCATGTCACCAGGCATCTGGCCTGCTAGTTCTTATCTGTCACAGTGTCATACTGTAAACTTTTAAAATGCCTGAATTATGACCTCTACATAGTAAAAGTGAACAAATTAGGACACATTGTAAAAACAAATTTAAAAGAACATTGAGACAGAGAGAGAAGAGAGAGAGGATGAGTCAAGTGAGCTGTGAAGAATATTATGCTTAACATACACATGTCTAAGGTCTATACCACGATAGTGATTATAACTAACTGAAACACAAGTTTATTAAATACTTAAATCCATGATACTCATAGATATTCACAGATACTCATGATACTCATAGATATTCAAAATGTACAACCCCCATTGTAAATGCTTTTGTGCCACATTTTCATAGCTGCCTGTGGAAAAAAAATTGTAAGTTTTAAAATGTTTGTCTCTATAGAATGTTTAAGCATGCCTTCTGTTAAAAAACATCAACTACTTTTAACCAAAATTTGCTGTAGTACAATTGTTAATTATTATCACTTATTTGAACACAAATCAATCAAATAAAATTAAACCCTAAAGTTCTCTGTCAAGTTTTCATATAGTCCATTAGAATTTACAAAAGAATTTGAAGCAAAAGAATACCAAAGATATAAATAATATTTAAAATGTCATGAGATTTGTTTAACTCTAAAGTATCATGACATGTATTTTAACCTATTTCAATGAAAAGAAAAAATAACTTTTAAATTTGAATTGTGGATTACTTCTTTCAGGCAATACAGAGTAACAGGAACTGGATATATCCTTCCATCTAAAACAACTAAAAATCATGCAAAAAAAAATATAGATCGATAGATATAGATAGATAGATATATCAAACAGTAATTTTCATAGATTAGAGATCAGGCAAGGCAGAACAGTGATTCCTGAGAGGCAATAAGAAAATAAATTGAATTGTACAACTTCCCAAACATACTCCCTCCATAGAACTAAAAGGTTGATGTGCATAAAGGGGAAATCCAGGCCATGACTTGCGCTCTCCCTGCATTGAGGGGAGGGATCAGGGAATGTAGAGGTTAGGAGGATACATTCCGCATAGCAGAGTACTAAAGGGAAGAGAGAAGCATGGAGAGAAAGCTCTGGAAAAGAACAGAAAATCTGCCCCCAGTTTTCAGCTGACTATTGATCTACAAAGAGGTGTAAGAAAATGTTGAAGAGAGAAAAGAAATGACTGACAGAAGCAGAGAGAACAATCCCTAGGGCCAGTAAAATCTCATGTCCCCACCAGCCAAAGTGGAAAATCTTATAATCCACAGGGCATCACAGAATTCTTAGAAAGATATTCCCTTCAGGAGGGAGTCAAAATAGCCCTAGACTAAAAGTTTTTATTTTCCCATAAATAAGACCTAAAAACAATACTTGAAAAGATCAAACTATGTTCACACAATTTAGCTTTGTCCTAGAACAAACTCAAGAATATTTATAAGAATATTCAATATCCACCACTCAAAAAAGGACAAAATTCACAGTATTTGGCATCCAATCAAAAATTACCTGGCATACTAAAAGGCAAATGAACAGAAAAATCAATGAATTAGAAACAGCCAAGAAATTACAGATGACATAAAAGGTATGAAAAATGATTATTATGACTCTATACTATATATTCAAGAAAGTAGAGAAAAGATGGAACATGTTAAGTAGAAATGTAGGATGTACTTAAAAAGACTAAAATCAAGCTTCTGAAGTTTAAAAATTAATTGTCTAAGATAAAAAAATCCACTAGATAGGATTAAGAATAGACACTGCCAAAAACCAAACAAAAATTTACTGAAATTGATAACAAAGAACCTATACAAAATATGACACAGGATGAAAACCTCACAGAAATAAAGAAACAAAACATCAGGAAGCTTAAGGCCCTTAAGGGGCCTACTTTATATATAACTGAAGTCTCTGGAAAGAGGAGTACAAAAGTATTTGAAAAAATAATGAATGGAATTTTTCTAAATTTAATGAAAGCTATTAACTATTGGTAAATGCAATCATATGCAGTTTCCTTGACTGCTGCATGGCTGCATAAGAGTGTGCCTTAGGCTAGGACATTTTCTTACATAAAACTAAAAAACTCTCAAAGATTGTGTTAGGCTTATTGCCTTGTTTGAAAATATCTTCCCCTCTTCTAGGCCTGATGTGTGCTTTGTTCTCCTTAAAATATGTGTGCCATATGGCACCTGGTCAACCCCATTTCTATATACATTTCCAACAGGTAGAGAACAGGGTCCTTTACTTGCAGCCCAAGAGGGGTTTGTGCAGACCATTGTCCTGTGTTGGCTTCAGGGCAAGACCTGCTGGCCACTGGAAACAACCCTACTATTGAAGCTGACCTTGTTATGTCTCTTCTCTAAGTGAGTATACCATTGCTTCTCACAGTAGCCAACATGTGTCACTTGCTCGACAAAACCCAATAGTTCTAAGAGGCTCAATTATACCCAACAAAAAAAAATAGAGAAAATTGCTTAAAACCAATGATAAAGAAAATCTCCTGAAAGCAGCTGGATGGAGGTTGTGGGTGGGGTAGGTATTATTTAGAGGAACAAAAACAAAAGTTACAGCAGACTTCTTCATGGACACAATGCAAGCAAAAAACACAGTGGAATAAAATTAAAGTACCAAAAGAGCTCATGTTCCAACCTAAAAAGCTGTATCAAGCAAAATGGTCTTTTAAAAACAAATGTAAAATAAAGGCTTATCAGATATAAAAAGCTGAAAAACATCAGCAACAATGACCTGCTCCATAACAAGTGTTAAAATTAGTCTCTTACTAATTAAAGGAAATGATACCAGATGTAGTATGCAGTTTATAAAATATGTAGAGGTAAAATATATGAAAAAACGGTGCAAAAGATTAGAAGAGGGGAAATGGAAAGTTAATGTAAAATTTTTATAATATAGGTGAAGTGTATGATATTACCTGAAGATAGACCATGATAGATTATAGATGTATAGTATAAATTCCAAAACAAACACAAAATAAAATTACAGAACAATAGATAATTAACCAAAACAAATGGGATAAAATAGAATTATAAAAATATTTAATCAAAAAGAAAGAAGAAAAAATATAACCAAGAACAGATAGATAAATAGAAAACAAATAGCAAGATGATAAATTAAAATCCATTCTTATCAACAGTCACATTAAATTTAAATGATCAAAATGCTCCAATTAAATATCAGAAATGATCAGATCAGATGAAAAACCAAGACCCAACTATATGCTGCCATAAGCATCAACAACCATAAGTACAAAAATTTTAAATATAAGTACACAAATAAGTTAAACCAAATATAATGGAAGCTGATATATCAAGTAACACTAATCAAAGAAAAGCTGGAGTGACTGTCCTGGTATCTGTGGCTGACAATCTTGGCTCAACCCCTTAGTTCTCAACACCTGGCACTTACACCCTCTGTAATTCCCTCCCCCTAAATACGGGCAGGACTTTTGACTTGCTTCAGCAAATAGAAAATGGCACAGATAAAGAAATTTTTCAAATGTAATTAATTACTAAGATAAAATTAGCAGATTCTGAGGTAATCAAAATGATGATCTTCCTGCGTGGGTCTGACTCATCAGTGGAAAACTAACTAGGTGCAACCTCAGGAGAGAGACTCTTTGAGAGCTTGATAAAATAAGTGGCCATGCCCAGTCAAGTCTCCAAATGAAAACTCATCCTAACCAGCATATTGACTGCAGCCTTGTGAGACCCTGAGCAGAGGACTCAGCTAAGCCATGCCCAGACTTATGACACAAGGAAACTGTGAGATAATAAGTGGGTGTCATCTCAAGTTCCTAAATTTGTGGTAAAGCGTTAGAAAGCTAATACCAAATCAGACAAAGAATATTTCAGAACCAAGATATTATCAGGGATAGAGAAGTTGATTTTGTAATAGTTAAAGAGTCAAGAGCATGGGCCGACCCTGTGGCGTGCTCGGGGGAGTGTGGCGCTGGGAGCCCGACGCGGGTTCGGATCCTATATAGGGATGACCGGTGCGCTCACTGGCTTAGCGCGTTGCGGCCGGTCACAAAAAAAAAAAAAAAAAAAAGAGTCAAGAGCATATAAAAATCCTAATCATTTAAGATCTTCATAATAGAGCTTCAAAAAATATCAGAGAAAAATTAATAGAACTGCAAAGAGAAATTAAAAACACACACAACTCTAGTTGGAGATTTTATCCAAGACAAATTAAAGTATATGCCCATACAAAGACTTGCACGTAAATGTTCTTAACAGCTTTATTTGTCATATCCAAAATCTGCTAACAACCCCAATGCCCATAGGCACATAAATGCATAAGATAATATGGTATATCCCTACAATGGAAATCTCTCCAGTAATAAAAAGGAATAAAATCTCAATACACCCAGCAACATGGATGAATCTGAAAATAATTATCTTATCTTGAGTGAAAAAAGCCACACAAAAAAGTACCTATTATATGATTCTATTAATCTAAAATTCTAGAAAATGCAAACTAACTTATACTTACAGAAAGTAGATCAGTAATTGCTTGGCATGAAGTAGGGGCATGAAGAGAGATGGGAGGGAGAGATTACAAAGCGTTATGAGGAACTTTGATAAATATGCTCATTCTCATGATTCTATTACTACGAATATGACAAAACTTTTCAAATCATATACTTTAAATATGTGCTATTTATTGTATATGAACTATATCTCCATTAAGCTATGCAAGTTTAAGTGGGAATGAGATTTATTGTAAAATCAAGGTATACTTGTAAATAATTGATTTACATACTTGTAATCAAGTTACTTTGGTGTACTTAGAGTGTACTTTGGTGTACTTAGAGTTTGGTATTTAGAGTACCAAAAGAAAAAAATCTAAACAAATAAAATAGCAGAAAGTATTCTCTGGACAATTAATATTTCAAGTGAGCCTCTTTAGTTAATCTTTTTTTTTTCTTTTTTCTTTTTTTTTTCTAGTGTGAAACATATAGAAATGCAAATAAAAAAGTCCTTACTCTGTTTTCCAATACTTATGTAATACCAGAGAGTTAGCAATCCCTCCTTTTATTGTAGACAACATCCCCCAAAACATGTCATATTTTTCGAAACAAAAACTTTAATACTTATTTTGCTAAGAACATGATATCTACATATAATGTCGACAAACATTTCCTGCTCAACTACATTAAAATGATTTAAAATGATTCAAAGTACTTGTAACAAATAAAATGCAAAACTACTTATTACATACATAAATGCTGTCCTGAGTTATATTTAACAAACAATGAAGAAAATAGACATCTTCCACTGAGTAATAATTTATGTGACAACTCTAATGGAAGAAATTATAAAAAGAGAACACAGCAACTTCTGCTTCTGTGGTAGCAGAAACTGCCTTGCATATAGTAGGTGTTCTAAATCCTTCCTGATTCTCTGCAAAGACTTGATCAGGGTCAATGCAAAGGCAGCTATGGGCACTTTTATTGTTTTACCTGGTAAACAGATAAGCATAAGAAAAAAGATATTAAATATCAGCTTTCTTTTACAAAGAAAAACTATGAAGACACAGTACTGAAATTGAAAAAATTCTTACATTTGTAGTGGAAGAGCTATAGGGATCCCAGAATATAATGTGTCCCTAAAAGAGAAAAACAACTTCACTTCTAAGGGACTGATTCTCCAAGCAGAGCTTAGGCTCTGTCTGCTCATTGGTTTGGATGACACGGTACCTCTTTAGCCCCCATTCCACCTGGATTTCATTCCAGTGAAAATATTCATTCTGATATGTAAATGAACATATTAATAGTTTTTATTTTAATAGCAAATTTATATTCATATGTATTCATTCTGTGACTGCCATACTTAATTTCTGAGTTCATGTGGAGATAAAATATCTTAAAATTGGTATTATTTGGAAGGGAACAGAACAAAACAT